>NC_041382.1:305400519-305409046 GCF_002162155.2 Triticum dicoccoides | reverse complement strand
AAAAAAAAAGAGCGCAAAAAAAAAGAGCGAAAAAAAAAATCCAGAGTGTGCTTTTCCCTTGTTTACGTGCCGCGCCGTGATTTTGTTAGTGTTCTAGGCTCGCGTCTCTAGCACAGTCTAGCCTAGGACCAGCACAGTACCGTCGTTGAGCGTTTATTCAGCTTTGCATCTCTGAATGGATTATTGCTGACCCTTTTTGCTACCATATTATAAGCCTTCCCAGCTCCACATACATCTACGTCGTGCGTTTGACTCTCCCTGGTAATCGCTCTATCCAAGCTTTGAGAGTTTTTGACTACAACGGTTGCCGATCACCGCCTGCTGCTGGGTAAGAACTGGTAAGAATTTGAGATTTGCTTGACGGATTTGTGACACCCACCACCACCACTTGTTCATAGTCTGTAGGATCATATTCTTGTGTGTTTCTATTGCTGCTAACCATGCCAGGATCACAAGCCGACGAGATTGACTGGGAGAATTTATCGAACAAGGAGATTCATGATAAGTTTCAGCAAATGATGACTGAACAGGTGCAAGATGTGCTGAACAATTTTGAAGAGGCCATGGAGAAGATCACTGGCCTTGAGAAGACGTTCGAAACAAAGCTCGATAACAAGTTTAATGAATTGCTCGCGCGTCTTCCACCACCACCACCCGCTGTACCTAACGCACCTCTCCAACAACAACAACAACGACTACCTCCACGTCACGAAGCAGACCTCCGCCGAGCAAGCCGTGTTCCTCTTGCGTTTGGCCAAACTGTTGGTGCTGCTGTTGATACTTCTGTGGCTCCTGCTGCTGATGCGGAGGAGGATGATTATGTGGGAGATTATGAGGATGAGGTTGATCAAAATCAACACTACGTGCAGCCACCTGTACCACCACCAGCAGGTCGACCTCAGGTATATATTCGTAATGGTAGGCCTGCACCACCACCTCAGGTACGCGATGATGTCCATATTCCTAAACTGAAATTGAATATTCCACCATTTGAGGGTAGATATGTTCCTGATATATATCTTACTTGGGAGTTAGAAACTGAACAACGATTTACATGTTTACAATATCCTGAGGAGAGACGAGTTGCTGCTGCTGTTTGTGCTTTCACTAGTTTTGCATGTGTATGGTGGTCTAAACATTGTAGATTATATCCTATTCCAACTACTTGGGCTGCTTTGAAAACTGCTATGCGTACGCGTTGGGTTCCACCATATTATCAACGTGAATTGCTTCAAAAATTGCAGCGTTTAAGACAAGGAAAAAATTCTGTAGAAGAATATTATCAGGAATTACAAACTGGCATGATTAGATGTGGTATTGTTGAGGAGAATGAAGCTATGCTTGCACGTTTTCTGGGTGGATTAAATAGAGAGATTCAGACCATTCTAGACTATAAGGAGTATACTAATATCACTCGTTTATTCCATCTTGCTTGTAAAGCTGAACGTGAAGTGCAGGATCGACAAGCATTGGGGCGAACTAACTTTTCTGCAGGCCGACCTTCATCATGGACACCACGTGCATCTTCTAGTTCAACTGCACCAGCACCTCCATCCGGTGCCACCTCCAGCCGTGATACAAGAAAACAGGGAGGAGGTCATTATGCGAGGGAATGCAAATCTCCGCGTGTGATGATTGCTACCGCGGATGGTGGATATGAGTCCGCTAGTGACTATGATGAGGAGACATTGGCTCTTATTACACGTGAAGAACATGGTGGAGATGATTCTGATCATGAGACGCAATACATGGCTCCTGAAGACGCTGACAGGTATGAATGTTTAGTTGCTCAACGTGTTTTGAGTGTGCAGGTCACACAAGCTGAGCAAAATCAGAGGCACAATTTGTTCCATACCAAGGGAGTTGTGAAGGAACGTTCTGTGCGCGTCATAATAGACGGAGGGAGCTGCAACAACTTGGCAAGCATGGAGATGGTGGAGAAGCTTTCTCTCACCACAAGACCACATCCACATCCTTACTACATCCAATGGTTCAACAACAGCGGCAAGGTTAAGGTAACACGTACTGTTCGTGTGCATTTTAGTATCTCTACATATGCTGATTATGTTGATTGTGATGTGGTACCTATGCAAGCATGTTCCTTATTACTTGGTAGACCATGGCAATTTGATAAAAATTCTGTACACCATGGTAGAAACAATCACTATACTCTTGTTCATAAGGATAAAAATATTACTTTGCTTCCTATGACCCCTGATTCCATTTTGAAAGATGATATTAATAGAGCTAATAAAGCAAAACAGGAGACGAATAAGAGTGAAAATCAGATTGTGGCAAAAGAATTTGAGCAACAAATGAAGCCTAATAATAAACCATCTAGTGTTGCTTCTGAAATTAAATTGAAAAGTGCATGTTTATTTGCCACCAAATCTGATATTGATGAGCTAGATTTCAGCAAATCTGTTTGCTATGCTTTTGTGTGCAAAGAGGCATTATTTTCATTCGAGGACGTGCCTTCCTCTTTGCCTCCTGCTGTCACTAACATTTTGCAGGAGTTCGCTGACGTCTTTCCACAAGACGTGCCACCGGGATTACCGCCTATTCGAGGGATTGAGCATCAGATTGACTTAATTCCCGGTGCTTCACTACCAAACCGTGCACCATACCGTACCAATCCAGAGGAGACGAAGGAGATTATGCGTCAAGTACAAGAGCTTCTCGACAAAGGTTATATACACGAATCCCTTAGTCCTTGTGCTGTTCCTATTATTCTAGTGCCGAAAAAGGATGGTACATCACGTATGTGTGTTGATTGTAGAGGCATTAATAATATTACTATTCGTTATCGTCATCCTATTCCTAGGCTAGATGATATGCTTGATGAATTGAGTGGCTCTACAATATTCTCCAAAGTTGATTTGCGTAGTGGATACCATCAAATTCGTATGAAATTGGGAGATGAATGGAAAACAGCATTTAAAACTAAGTTTGGATTATATGAGTGGTTAGTCATGCCTTTTGGGTTAACTAATGCGCCTAGTACTTTCATGAGACTAATGAACGAAGTTTTACGTGCTTTCATTGGACGATTTGTGGTAGTCTATTTTGATGATATACTGATTTATAGCAGATCTTTGGAAGAACACTTGGAACATTTACGTGCTGTTTTTATTGCTCTACGTGATGCACATTTGTTTGGTAACCTTGGGAAGTGCACCTTTTGCACCGACCGAGTATCTTTTCTTGGCTATGTTGTTACTCCACAGGGAATTGAAGTTGACAAAGCCAAGATTGAAGCTATTGAGAGTTGGCCGCAGCCCAAAACGGTCACACAAGTGAGGAGTTTTCTTGGCCTCGCTGGATTCTATAGGCGTTTTGTGAGAGATTTCAGCACCATTGCTGCACCTCTCAACGAGCTTACAAAGAAGGATGTGCCTTTTGTTTGGGGTACCGCACAGGAAGAAGCCTTCACGGTATTGAAAGATAAGTTGACACATGCTCCTTTACTCCAACTTCCTGATTTTAATAAGACTTTTGAGCTTGAATGTGATGCTCGTGGAATTGGATTAGGAGGTGTGTTATTACAAGATGGCAAACCTGTTGCATACTTTTCTGAAAAATTGAGTGGGCCTAGTCTGAATTATTCTACTTATGATAAAGAATTATATGCTCTTGTTCGGACTTTAGAAACATGGCAACATTATTTATGGCCCAAAGAATTTGTTATACATTCTGATCATGAATCTTTGAAACATATTAAAAGTCAAGCTAAACTGAATCGTAGACATGCTAAATGGGTTGAATTCATTGAGACTTTCCCTTATGTCATTAAACACAAGAAGGGAAAAGAAAATGTTATTGCTGATGCATTGTCTCGTCGCTATACTATGCTTTCACAACTTGACTTCAAAATATTTGGTTTGGAGACCATCAAAGATCAATATGTGCATGATGCTGATTTTAAAGATGTAATGCAGAATTGTAAAGAAGGAAGAATGTGGAACAAGTTTGTCGTTAACGATGGATTTGTGTTTCGTGCTAACAAGCTATGCATTCCAGCTAGCTCCATTCGTCTTTTGTTGTTGCAGGAAGCGCATGGAGGAGGATTAATGGGACATTTTGGCGTGAAGAAGACGAAGGACGTACTTGCTACACATTTCTTTTGGCCAAAGATGAGACGGGATGTTGAGCGTTTTATTGCTCGATGCACTACATGTCAAAAAGCTAAGTCACGACTCAATCCTCATGGTTTATATATGCCTTTGCCTGTACCTAGTGTTCCTTGGGAGGATATATCTATGGACTTTGTTTTAGGTTTACCTCGAACAAAGAAGGGGAGGGATAGCATATTTGTTGTCGTGGATAGATTCTCGAAAATGGCACACTTTATACCATGTCATAAAAGCGATGATGCTGTTAATGTTGCTGATTTGTTCTTTCGTGAAATTATTCGCTTGCATGGTGTGCCAAATACTATTGTTTCAGATCGTGAAACTAAATTTCTTAGCCACTTTTGGAGATGTTTATGGGCTAAGTTGGGGACTAAACTGCTTTTTAGTACTACTTGTCACCCCCAAACTGATGGACAAACTGAAGTAGTCAATAGAACGTTGTCTACTATGCTTAGGGCTGTTTTGAAGAATAATAAGAAAATGTGGGAGGAATGCTTGCCTCATATTGAATTTGCTTATAATCGTTCATTGCATTCTACTACTAAGATGTGCCCTTTTGAAGTTGTGTATGGTTTCCTACCTCATGCACCTATTGATTTGTTGCCTCTTCCATCTTCGGAGAAGGTTAATTTTGATGCTAAACAACGTGCTGAATTGATTTTAAAAATGCATGAGTTAACTAAGGAAAACATTGAGTGCATGAATGCTAAATATAAACTTGCTGGAGATAAGGGTAGAAAACATGTTGTGTTTGCACCTGGAGATCTTGTTTGGTTACATTCGCGTAAGGATAGATTTCCTGATTTGCGCAAATCAAAGTTAATGCCACGTGCTGATGGTCCCTTTAAGGTGTTAGAGAAAATAAATGATAATGCATATAAACTTGAGCTGCCTGCAGATTTTGGGGTTAGTCCCACTTTTAACATTGCAGATTTGAAGCCTTATTTGGGTGAGGAAGATGAACTTCCGTCGAGGACGACTTCATTTCAAGAAGGGGAGGATGATGAGGACATCAATACAATTGTTACACCCACAGCCCCTGCTGCTATACTTACTGGACCAATTACTAGAGCTCGTGCACGCCAACTAAATTACCAGGTACTTTCGTTTCTTGGTAATGATTCTAATGTTCATGAGAATATGATGCTGCCTAAATTGGATACATTTGTTTTGCTTACAAATGAAGGGCCTAGCTTGGAGAAGGATGAACATTGGAGCAAGAACAAGCATGGAGATGATGGCATGCGCAAGGGGAACAAGAACGGAGTTACAAGTGATGATTTCAGGACTTTGAAGCCACCATAATGGGTGCATGAAGCCTTGGACGAAATATACAAGATGCCACTTCATAAATTTCGTCCTGAGGCTATTTTAGGTGCTGCGTCACCTTATTATTGGGCCAGGCCCATGTAATTTCGAAATACATAAGTATAGGCTATTTTTAGAGTCCGTATGTGTGGGGAAACAAGAGATAGGGTTGATTTCGGACCCCTCCACCAAGGGCCACGAAATTCCCCCCCCCTCTTCCTCCATATATACAGCCCTTAGGGCATCGTTTAGACTTTGGGTTTTGTTTAGATTAAAAGTTCGCCATAGCTGCAACTTCGCGTACTTCGTTTGTGTTCAACGACCAGACAAAGGCGTCACAGAACCCCACCTTGATCAATAAAGCTTTCATCTTATATTCGCAATATCCAGATTGCAATCTTAGTTTCTTGCTTGTTCTTCGTTTGCTCGCAGGAAACAGACCCTCGTGGTCAGGTTGATCGTGCTCCGGCGTGGTCAATAACCTCTCGGAGTTGGTTTAGCGATTGCTAAGGCGCGACGTCCTCGCACGTTTGTAGTCGGATCGTCAAAGTTGACTACCACCAAAGCGAAATCCACCATCTCATCGAAAGACGGGACACCTTTGCCTCTATCACCCATCCCGTCAACTCACGCCTACTCGCACGCCACACGGGTCACGCGGCGGCACGTATATTGTTTTTCTATTTGGATGATTAATGCTGCCGCTTTATTGCTTAACCGAAGCATGGCACATATCCATTGTTTGTCTAACGCTCACGGTTTGAATAAATATTCCGTTTGGGATATTGGTTCCCAGTTATTAATAATCTCCCATCTGTAATTAGATAAAGATTACATCAAAACTGGTCTCAAATTTCAAAAAAAAAGTACAATGCCACTTTGTATTGGTGTCCATATGACAACACGATAAGTTTCATGAACTTCAAATAAGTTTTGGATGTAGTAGAATTTAAAAAATCAAGATTCTCAATGTTTGAAATTTGTTGCACGGGGAGTAAACATGCACCCACTAAGACACATGTGTTTTTGCAATCCATTTAGGTGCACTGTCATGTGTGCATCTAGCTCAAATTTGATTTTTGCACATTATACCCATAGAAAATCAATCAATCAATGTACTAAAACGTCTGAATGATCTCTGTGATTTTTTTGAAACTAAAACATCCCTCCTTTGGTAACATGTATGTTCACCACGGGATAATTAATTTAACTTGCATCGTAGTTGCGGTGGATTCGCGGTGTGTGTGTGGGTGTGTGCGTCTGGGGGTGGCAGGTGGCTCACAATACACTACGAGTTGTGAGCCACCATTTGGGTTGGCCGTTTTGTTAGGCATGATGGTGCCACATCAGAGTCGTGAAATCGTTATTTAAAACATTATACAACCCTTTCATACATAAATGTTTTGGCCACATGCAGCCGATGGTTGTCCTACACGACACTCGATACTCGTGTGTGACGCTTTCTGTGGGCCCACGAGGTCGTTGTCCATCACTTTAACGAATAGCTGGCAGTGAGGTTAATTTGACCAGCAAGGTAGAATCTTTTTTGTTTGTGTTATGGTGGTATATAGTATGCGTCGAAGATGTGGGAGGGGACTAGCATATATACTATACGTATGCGTCTGTGAACAAGTACACCTCACTCATTGTCGGGACTTTTTGGTTACCGAGGCACGTGCCACATCAAAATTGTGAAAATTGGTTATTCAAATGTCACACAACACCTTTTGGGCCACATGCATATATATATATATATATATCCTAGCATATATATATATATATATATATATATATATATATATATATATATATATATATATATATCCTAGCTAGGACACTCACGTGTGACGCTTCCATCTGTGGACCCACGAAGCCATCGTCGATGCATGCATGCATGCATCACTTTGACCTACATCAGGAGAGGTTAATTAATTTCACCATCGGTGAGGATTCTTTTGGATTGTACATATATTATGGCAGGGGTTTACGGTTTTTGAGGCATGTGGCACATCAAAGTTGTGCATGGGTATTCAACATATATATGTTTGGCCCACATGCAAAGAGGGTGGTTGTTCTCTCGCACCCGCTTAAGCGGTTATCAGCGATATCGATGCTTTCCATCTCTGGGCTCGCTTGGTCCATCGCTTCTTTTTGTCTGACAACAAGAGAGGTTAATTTGACTTAGGAGGGGATTATTATTTTTTCTCTGGATGACATGCATGATACACTTTGAGAACATAGACCTGCATGTGTATGCATGAATCCCTCCCATCGAGTCAAAGTGGCTAGTACAACGACAACATCATGAACCGATCTCACTCTGTGTGGGGAGCTAGTGTATGATTTTTGACACACGCGCCAGATCAATGTTGTGTATTCGAACATGCATGCATGCATCACCTCCATACATATGCATGTAGTGGTTGCCTTTGAACGATACTCCCTCGCGTGGTTATCGGTGACAAGCCTATATATTCGTGGGCCCGCATGGACACCCGTGATCACCTTGACCAACGACAAGATAGGTTACCATGGCGGATTCTTCATTTGGTTCATGTTATCATAGTATAGGTCATGGTGAGATTTGGACGTAATTATGTTTGGGCGCATATACTATGCACGCATGCATTCATATATGAATCCCCGTCGTTGGCTTGAGGTGTGGTGTAACATACATATGCATCGTCAATCTAACCCTCACTCAGTGTGGGGATTCTAGTTCGAAATCACGGAGCCACATCAAAGTTGTTCCATTGTTACTCAAAAATACACCTCTCCATACATATTTTTGGGCCACACGCATGTAGTGGTTTTCTTCGGGGACTAGCTACTTGCGTGATTTTTGGCGAGCTAGCCCATCTCCGGGGTCGCATGGATGGCCATCACTTTGACCAACAATAAGAAAGAGGTCGTACGACCCAGGTGGATTATTCTTGGTCCATTTTACGATCCATCTAGGTGAGATATATGCCTCTCTGGTCCACCAACTGAAAGTGTGTGTGTGGGAGGGGGGTTGCTACATCGCACTTTGCTAGGTAAACCTTGGTTGGGGGGCATGCATTCATAGCTTAATTAGGATTACCTTC
>NC_041382.1:305333427-305399805 GCF_002162155.2 Triticum dicoccoides | reverse complement strand
TAGGGGAACCTCGGTTGGGGGGAACGCATTCATAGCTTAGGATTCCCTTCGTCCCGACACGAGGGAGTGGGCCTGCTAGCTACTTTGCACTTTGCTATGGTGAACCTCGATTGGGGGGTATGCATTCATAGCTTAGGATTCCCTTCATGCCGACACGAGGGAGGAGGAGGGCTTCTAGCTACTTCGCAGTTTGCTAGGTGAACCTCGGTTCAGGGGGAGGGGGCATGCATTCATAGCTTAGGATTCCCTTCGCGCTGATACGAGGGGGGTGGGGCAAGCAATACTGTGCGCTTTGCGAGAGAGGTGCCACATCAAAGTTTCATTGGGTATTTCAAAACCAAATCACCCTTTGGATACATAAATTTGGTCCACATGCAAGTGTGTTCGTGTTCTGACCCTCTCCTGCGTCATTTTTCGCCAAATTTATGGACATTAGACAAGTCGGATGACGCAACAGACATGGTTCACTCGAACTAACCGTGTGCCACACCGGTGCACCTGTCATGCACACATCCGTACAGTACGTTGGGCTCCACGAGGCTCCCCTCTCAAAAATATCTGCCCGCCTCGAGGGTTTTTCTGTTTCATAACACACGGTTGTTACCACCGGACCGTGTGCAATGTTTCTTGTTCCCAATCCCGCCTGCATCCCTAGAAAATATCCGCCTGCCTTGAGGGTTTTTCCGTTTCATAACACACGGTTGTTATCTCCGGACCATGTGGCGATGCACTATCATCAAAATTTTCAATAGCCCGGCATTTCACTCCCATGTAGTAAAATTTTCAGTACCTGCGTCATTTCTTCAAACACCCCGCGCCCCCACTACCACACACACACACACACCAAAACTTCCTCGGGCGTGCATAGACACACACACAGACACACACACCCTCCCTCTCTCGAAACCCTAGCAAAGTCCCCGCCGACGCAAGGCCTCCATTGTCAACATCTGCTGGTTTGCCAATGCAGCTTACCCACCGATCTCCATACCCAGGATGCCCTGACTTTCTTAGATGATGCCTGCTTTCCCACAGATCCCCATCCCCATCCCCACCCCTACTCCAGAGCGTCGCAGCCTAAGCCCCGCTATGCTTCCCATAAAACTCAAGGAGCGACTGGCCCGAAAGAGGTGCATAGCGGTCTCTTCGCCCGACGTCGCCGAGGAAGCTGACGACCATTACTGGCCGCAGGCACTCAAGCAGCGGGCTAGAGTACGCGGGCATGTCTCATCCCCCGGCTACGACATTTAGGTCATCGACAGCCACGCCCTGAGGTGGGCTGTGTCACAGGTTAAGTGACCCACCCCCAACCCCTCGGGTTCAACCATCGTCGATCTCATCCATGGCACCACCGCTGATCTCCTCTGGCTTGCTGTCAACAATTTTCCATTCTACATCGCCATCGAGCCCCTTTTTTCATTTCTAAAGGACACGTTTTGTTTGTATTCTGGGAACGGGGGTCCCCAGACTTGCCTGCCTGCGGCCCACGGGGTGGCTCTGCGAGCGGGCCCGTACGGCCCATCTTCACCAACAAGCACTCAAGACCCTAGCGAGCGGCCAAGCCTCGCGAGGCGGACTACACATGACCTCCTCGGGAGCACCCTCACCAGGCTGGCTCGCGAGGGGCGGAGAGTTGAAGCCAAGGCAAACTTCGCGAGGTTTCAATGACGTGAGCCATGACGATCAAGATCAGGCGGGTGCCAGGTGGGCATAGAGTGCTTGTTTCCTCTTTGGTGCTAAGGAAACAAGCACAGGCGCAGAGTACTGAGGTGTCAAGCAAATGTTTCCATATCAGCGCAACGAGACCATGACCAGCAGGACGGCAAGACAGAGGTCACCATGGAACCCAAGGCGGCGTCACCACCAGAGCCTTTTGTAGGCGAACGCCGTCGTTGGCTCCCTTCCCGCTCAATATTTGGGGAGAGGACCAGGGCCTCTATAAATAGGACTAGCCACCACCATATAGCTAGGGGGGAGATCCGAACAACCAAAAGTTCACCAAGCACAAGAACACCTCTCCTCAGGAGGCTGTTCTTCCCCTTGTATTGTTCATCCTCAGCCCAAGAGGCAATCCACCACCACCACACTGGAGTAGGGTATTACACCACAACAGTGGCCCGAACCAGTATAAATACTGTGTCCTTTGTGTTGTGAGTTCTTCGAGTTAGCCCTTGAGATCTTAGCGAACCTAGGACGTGGATCGGTAGGGGGAGATCTTCGCGTGCACCCCAGTGTTCAAACCTTGAGGGTTTTGCCGGAACCCGAGATCCGACATTTGGCGCGCCAGGTAGGGATGCGCCGAAGCTTCCCTTCCGTCGCTCCGTGTCCCATTGCTTCATCCTCTCCATGGAGGACGCTCTCCGCGCTCGCGGTGAGCGCCGGGCTGCCCTTACCGTCCGCATTGTGCAGATGGCTCCCGTCGGCGGGCCACCCCGTCGTTTTCCGTTGCCTGCCGCCACCGGCCCGGCGGGGAACGAGCAGCAAGCATCCTCGTTGCACCCCTCGGTGCGGCGGGACGGCCGCACCACCATTCCATCACTGACATTGGACGGTTCGTCGTCCCACGCTCGTCGCGCTCCCGTGGACGCATAGGCCGCTCTGTGCATGGCGCGCGAGCTCCTGCGCTACCGCCCCATCGACGACCTCTACGAGGACTGGCTTGACCGCATCGCCAACCTTGTCAGCACCGCAGGGGCTCCCCTGCGCCATCCCTCTCGCTGCCTCGCCCTCCGCCAGCCATGGGCGGCGTGCCCATGGAGTGCCTCCACCACCTCTGCCCCAAGACAGAGTCTTGGCGCCCATGCCCGCGGCCCCACGGCGCGACCTGCCGTGTCTGGCGCCCGTGCAAGTAGAAAGAAACTGCCAAGAAGTCCCTCGGCCGCGAGAAAATGCCCCCGCGCTCCCTGCACCACCACGGCAAGACCATGTGCCGCCTGCGGCGGCGGTGCGCGGACCCCATCAAGGACATGTTCTCCACTAGCACAGAGTCCCGGTGACCACGGCAGGCTGTCGCGCCTTCACCCCTGAGCTGCATAGCGTCGCTTGGCTGGGCAAGTTCAAGCCGGATCTGCCTCCTTGCTATAACGGCACCCAGACCCCGCGGAGTTCCTACAGCTCTACGAGCTGAGCATCAAGGCGGCCAACAGCGACGAGAAAATCATGGCGAACGTTCCCCGTGGCTCTCAAGGATGGCTCCCGCTCCTGGCCCCTGAACCTGCCTCCAGGCTCGATCTACTCCTAGAACGAGATGCGCGACCGTTTCGTTGCCAACTTCCAGGGCACTCGCGACCGCCCACCTGCTGCGGGTGACCTACGCCGCGTCAAGAAATAACCAGGAGATACCCTCCAGAAGTACATCCAGCGCTTCAACAATGTTCGCCTCAAGATCCCCAAGGTGATGGATAAGGCCATCATCTCCGCGTTCTCCGATGGGGTCTGCAACGTCAAGATGAAGGAGGAGCTCGCCATACACGAGAAGTTGTGCACGTCTCTCGAGCTATTCAACCTGGCGACCAAGTGCGCAAGAGCTAAGGAGGGACGCCTCTCCCTCCTCGAGCTCCCGGCTGCGGACCGGAAGGAGAATAAAGCCAAGGCCAAAGACGTGTAGCGCAAGGGAGCAGTCGTGCTCGCGGCGGAGCCGGACCCAAAGTGCGGTAGGGACCAGCCCGAGTCTTCCAAGAGTAGCCGACTATTCCGCACATTCCATAACCTGCATAGCCACAACATAAGCGACTGTTAAGAGCTCAGAGCCATTCGAGAAGGACGCTTCGGTCGATGCCCCAAGCGCAACGACCGGGGCTACGACCGAGGAGGAGGACATGGTGGAGGACGCTGGGATGACCGTGGCCCGTGCCAGGAGTGGTGCGACCGGCCTCGTGATGACCTCGAGTGGAGGGACCAGCCTCGTGAGGATCGTCCTCAGGGTAACGCCGGTCTCCCTCCACTACCGCCACCACCAAGGAGGAATGACGACCACCATCAGGACGAGGGGGCTGGGGGCTTCCAGGAGCCACGTGCCATCGTCTGGATCTTGGGCGGAGCTCAAGCCTTAGCCTCACAGCGTATCTTCAAACAGTTCGCTCGTGAAGTGAATGCAGTCCTCCCCAAGCTCGAGGCCACGTGCCCGCTCAGATGGTCCAAGTGCGCCATCACGTTCAGCTCGGTAGATCAGCTCAAGTGTACGGCTACCGCCGGCGGCCTCCCGATGCTCTGTTCACCAGTCATTAGCAACGTGCAAGTTACCAAGACTCTCATCGATGGCGGCGCAGGGCTCAACGTCCTATCAGTTGACACGTTCGCCAACCTCCAAGTGCCGTATGATCAGCCTCGGCCCACCAAGCCTTTCTCAGGAGTGACCGACGGCTCCACCACCCCGATCGGGTAGGTCCGCCTCCCCATTACCTTCGGACAGCACGACAACTACCGCACCGATCTCATCGACTTCGACGTCACCCACATACTTCTGCCATACAATGCGATCCTCGGGTACCCAGCCCTGGCCAAGTTTATTGTGGTGACCCATCACGGCTACAATGTTCTCAAGATGCCAGGAAGCGGCGGAGTCGTCACGGTGCCTTGCGAAGAAAGAGATGCCGTGTGCTCCCTCGAGCGTGCCTTCCAAGCTACAGCAATCAACGACCCTGACAGCAAGGACGAGAGTCCCCCTGAGGCCACCCCAAGAAGAAGAAACAGCTGCTCCGAGCAGGGTCTCAGGCAAGCGGCACTTCAAGTGGCGCCATGATCGGATCGGCACACACACCTGGGGTGCCTCCCTCCATCGCATAGGAAGGCGTGCCCGGCGCCCTCCTCGGATAGAGCTGGGGGGCTCTATTCTGGAGGGCCTCAGACCTTGCCAACGTCACGAGAGAGGCGCTCGGGCACCACTTGGAGGCATGTTTCGCGGCACGTCTCCCTCAGGAGGACACTGGGCAAGGAGCGTCTGGCGCTCAGGAGTTCAGCACCAAGGTATCTCAGGAGCTTCAGGAAGCAAGAGAAATACGCGGCGACCGTCGCCCACCTGGCATTGCTCCCCACCCAGGCGAGGGTGGTGAGCTGCACTTCGACATCGACATACCAGGGCTGAACTGAACCGCATCTCAGGAGCGCTTCTGGCCTTCGCGTGTTGGGCGCTATGAAGGTCCACCTCACAGCTACATTTGTATGCCGTTCAGCCTGCTGAGCATCGCTGCTGCCTTCCAGCGCAAGGTGCGGAGCGTCATGGTGGGTCAGGAGGCCAGGCACCACGCAGTCTTGGCGGAGATGGAGACGGTCCTCAAGGAACCGCCTGGACCCTCAGAGCCTCCAGAGGCTCAGGGCCCCGGTGGCTCGTGAGGGGCAACCCCTTCGCCGCGTACCTTCAGCTGCATCAACACCCCTTCATCAACGGAACCAGGTGACATTTTCCAAGTTCATTTAGCTGGGAGCGCCCAGAGGGCTGCATTATTCACAAGCCACGTGGGTCCGTCCCTGTGGCATGTATCCCTTCTTTTATATGTCTTTAGCTTACCTTGCTAGGGGCACCCCTCGGGATGCATCATCCACAAGGCGCTTGGGCCGGACCCAGTGGCGCGTATCGTTCATGCATTTACCTGAGCTATTTTTCCTTCCATGCTTAATCTATCTATGATTATCACCTGCTTGATTCTCACCCGCCAAGGGGGCTACTCACGCTGGCACGACGCTTGTGCTCGGGTCCGTCCCTGCAACGTCGACAAACCTGAGCGGTCGAGCTCTGGCTCGCGACATGCCCCGCGCACATCACCTCACCAAGCCCTCAGTGCCTTCATCTCCTCGCGGAGCGACCAGGAGCGGACCGGCAACTGTAATGGCAAACTATGTCTCTCCTTGTGCTGGCTTGCAGGAATCTCCTGAAGGCGACTGCATGCGGGGCCGCGAGCTCGCTCTTCTCCCATGCAATCTGCTTGCCCGTCAAAAGGGGGCTCCTGAGCATCGCGACTTAGGATCTCTAACCGGCTCTCCAACCCTCACCTCCTGGCCTTGACCAGGGCACACGACCTGGCATTCCAGCGGCGGCTGAGCTCGCTCGAGGGCTGGGACCTGATGACGCAGAGCACGAAGGAGAGCGCGGAGAAGGGGGGAGGCTCGCGTGGTCCTGGCTTAGCTATGCTTCGGGCGCCTATGCACGAATCTGGCGCATCATGAGGAATCAACTCCGGACCATCAAGATAAGTCCGGAGCCTAGGTTGCCTAAACCGCTAAGGACTAAGAACCATACTACCCGCAAACCCTGCTATAGCAACGTCACCCCCCTTACTTACCTCTCGATGGCTGCTTCAGTGCTAAAGGGGACCTCCTGAGCATCGCGCCTCAGGAACTCTTACTGGACCTTGGGCCGCTCACCTCCTGGCCTTAACCATAGCACGCGACCTGGCATACCAGCAAACGGCCGCAGCCTGCCTGGGGACCGGGACCTGTCAGCGTAGAGCGCCAAGTCGTCGCGAGGTCGGAATGGGAGACCGAGCTGAAGTAGGACTCGCGCTCGCGCAAGTTCATAATAAGGACAATATTAACAAGAGGCATTACAAAACCCTTACACACCCCCACGGGGCATTTCTTGATTCCTCGCAGGGAACAAAAGGCAAGAACTTAGGGTATCCTAACTACACGTGTCCGGTGGATGATGCCATCATCAACAGTGGCCACCAGAGGCCGGTGCCAACCTCATCCAGATCAGCGGCGGTAGCAGCCTAGCGCTGCATCCCTGCTCTAGGATCGGTGGGATCTTCGGGGCACGTATCTATCCTCGCTCGTCTCCGGGGTCTCGTAGAGCTTGGGAGAATCGCTGGACTACCAAGTGTCGCTGCTTCTTCCTGAGGAGACACTGGCGACGCAGGCAGCAAACCCTGCCCCACCTGTGGCACCAGCCTGATGACCCCACCTGGGGCAACACTCCAGATGGAGGCCTTCTACGTCGAAGACCTTGAAGAACAGTGTGGAGGCACCGTCGTACACGAAGTGGATCGCGAGGGCACCCTCCGCACGACACACTTGGGCAATCTCACCCCATCCTCAGGTCATGAATATCTTTCCCGAGGAGACGGCCTCAACCTCCGCTCCAGTCGTCGGCATGTCGCAGTCGGCGTGGTGCAGCCAAAGCTCGAGGGGCCCCCTCGGCGGCATCTTGGCTGAGCAGAAGGAAGGGAAGTGGATCCAAGTGCTCCGGGACATCGCCACCCACAGAACGAGTTCGCGCGAGGAGTCTGTTGCATGGACTCCAGGGGTGGCGACGCGCGCCAATGTGGCACCGCAACCATGGCCCCGGCATACGCGCCGACGCTCGTCGCCTCTCCCTCCCGAGCCCCCGGCTTAGGCGTACAGGGGTAACGGATACCCGGGACGAGGCCGCTCGGACCAAGGCCTCATCACCACCTGCATCGTCGCCTCATCGCGGCAGTGGGCCGGCCTCTTCTTCGACGAGAGCGGTGCTAGCCCGTCGAGGGGAGTCTTTCCTTTCTTCACCGCACAAAACCTTCGGATGGGTGCCACTGGTGTCGGCAATGGTGCGAGGGGGAGAAGCAAGCGAAATGGGAAGAGATGGGCGATGGGGGATCCGCCCCTCCCATTTATAGCAGGAGAAGGCCAACCAGCGCCCCCACTATCACAGGTAAGGATGGTTTTTCCTTGCATGTTGCAGGAACTTGTCAAGTCGGGCAGTTGCCGAGGTAGCGTGGGGAAGCGGAGACGCCCAGGACCAATCAACCGCCACACGTCGACCAAGGCTGCAGGTTATTAGGGCTCGCGGCACTCCGCACTTGACCTTTGGCTTCGCCTCGAAGCCAAGCTCGAGTGCTCCTTGGGCCCGGGGGCTACTGTCGGCGTTCTGGGAACGGGGGTCCCCAGACATGCCTGCCTGCTACCCATGGCGTGGCTCTGCGAGCGGGCCCGTACGAACCATCTTCACCAACGAGCACTCAATACCCTCGCGAGGGGCCAAGCCTCACAAGGCGGATGACACAAGACCTCCTCGGGAGCACCCTCACTAGGATGGCTCACGAGGGGTGGAGAGTTCTAGGCAAGGCAAACCTCACGAGCTTTCAATGACGTGAGCCATGACGATCAAGATCATGCGGGCGCCAGGCAGGCACCAGCGCGCCAAGTGTCCTTGTTTCCTGTTAGTTGCTAAGGAAGCAAGCGCAGGCGTGGAGTACCGAGGCATCAATAAAAGGTTTCCATATCGGTGCAACGAGACCATGACCAGCAGGACGGCAAGATGGAGGTCACCATGGAGCCCAAGGCGGCGTCACCACCAGAGCCTTTTGGAGGCGAAGACAGCTTTGGTAAGGATAAGTTGTACTAGTTGTCCCCTTTCAAATTGGTCGTTGTTAGCTCCCTTCCCGCTCAATATTTGGGGAGAGGACCAAGGCCTCTATAAATAGGACTAGCCACCACCATAGCTAGGGGGATATCCGAACATCCACAAGTTCCCCAACCACAAGAACACCTCTCCTCAGGAGGTTGTTCTTCCCCTTGTACTGTTCATCGTCAGCCCAAGAGGCAATCCACCACCACCACACTGGAGTAGGGTATTACACCACAACAGTGGCCCAAACCAGTATAAATCTTGTGTCCTTTGTGTTGCGAGTTCGTCGAGTTAGCCCTTGAGATCTTAGCGAAGCTAGGACGTGGATCTGTAGGGGGAGATCTTCGCGCACACCTTAGTGTTTGAACCTTGAGGGTTTTGCCGGAACCCGAGGTCCGACACGTTCTGCGACGCTGGCTTGGGATCCATAGCTTCCAAGTCAGACCTCATCGACGGCAACCATGGGGAGGGCACCCTCTTCGGCTCTTCCAAGGGGAAAAAGTCCATCTGCTCTTCCAAATGGAAAGCACCCGTCTGCAACATCAGGGAGGGCACCCTATAGCCGTGCTCTTCCAAGGGGAAGGAGCCCATCTGCGACAACATGGAGCGCATCCAGGGTCTGTGCTCTTCCCACGGGAACTAACCCATCCTTGAAAAGTGAGGAAACCCATGATTTGTTTTGCCGTGCCTCTTCACAGGGGGGAACCCATGTTTTGTTTTGTCGAGACCCTTTTGTAGTGTAGTGAGAATATGTCCAGTTTTAATTCCTATATCTGGTTGTTTGCAGTATGACTTGTTTATTTTAGTTGTTCACAATGTGATGCTCTATATGTGCAATTATTTACTATGTAGTACATTTCATCAATCCAGTTTTCAACATACCGATAGGAATGCATATATTTGCTTGATGATAAGCCTGTTATAGCTAGCATATGCCTCTTTTAAAGTTTTTTGATTGTTCGGTTGTTTGTAGTTAGCATATGTTCAGTTTCAAATGCTATCTTTGGTTGTTCGTAGTATGCCTTGTTTATTCCAGTTATTCACAATGTGATGTTCTATATGTGCAAGTATTAACTGTGCGGTTCAATTTCATCAGTACCAGTTTCAACAATAACACTATGAATGACTACATTTGGTTGCTGCATCTTGCAGTTAACAAGCCTTCCCATTTTTATTTAATTATAACCAGTGTACTTAGACCGGTACAATACCAGTTTGAATGACCAAGTTTGCTTGTTGTTAAATGTTTGGCCTGTTGTAGTTAGCACACCTTTCCACTTGTTTTGCTTTACTATCTTGCTTAAACCTGCACACCGAAGCTACCTTTTGGAGATTATTTTGTCTGTCATGTGTAATTTTGGCTGATGTTTAGCCTATTGTGCTTAACATGCTTCTTGATGTACCTACACAGGAAAATTTTGGGAATGACTGCTGGTTTCCATCGAGGTTAGTTTCATCCCATGGATTATATCTGGTCACTGTTCAGGATATCGGTAGCCGGTACCATATAGGTCGGTGGCTGATAAGGGACTAATCGGCCAATCAGACTTTTAAATGAATATATATGCAACCCGTTTTTCCTTAGGTTAACTAGGGCCATATGTAATATATCTAAGGCTACATAGCAATATGCACTGTACTTAATGTCTAAATATGCAATCCTAGGCTACATAGCAACAAGGAAGAGTGTTACATTAATGTTCTAATGATGTCTAGATATACGTAGAAGAGTAGCAACAGCAACAGCAAAAACACAACCCGGTTTGGATACTCAACTTAACTAGAGGTTAGAGTTAGTTTCTAGCTCTTTACTAACCCTGAACTAACTCCATCCAAAGAGTTTTTTGGATGGCAGGGTTAGATTGACAATAAATGCACTAGGAGAACTAGCTCCAATTAGCACCTCTTGGGTTGGATACTAGTTTTTTTGGGTGGGTTATAGATGCAACTAGCTCAAACTGGCCCTCATGTTTATATATACTTTAGGGCTATTTGAGCCCGAACTAGCTCAAACTAACTGTAAACCGTGGATACAACAGCAGATAATTTGTAAGAATGAACTAAACTCCTTCTAGCCCATAATATAAGATGTTAATTCATCTAATATGTGAGTATATTGGATGTTATAAGATACTCCCTTCGTTCCTAAATATTTGTCTTTTTAGAGATTTCAAATGGACTACCACATACGGATGTATATAGACAAATTATAAAAGTGTGTTGTACTACATCATTGTGC
This sequence comes from Triticum dicoccoides, assembly GCF_002162155.2. NCBI lineage: Eukaryota > Viridiplantae > Streptophyta > Magnoliopsida > Poales > Poaceae > Triticum > Triticum dicoccoides. The sequence continues at coordinate 305,389,246 of NC_041382.1, read as the reverse complement.
AATTGTTGTTTAGCTTCTAATATTAACTTGGTGCTTTTAGGAACATATGTCATTGGTAAAGATCTGTGTTTCGACCCTTCCTGCATATGGGGCGATGAGATATCGATGAACCAGCATCAAGTGAGGAAGCTGATAAAGAGTTTTAGTAAAATGGGTCCAAAGATGGCAATTAAACTATTTTTTACACTTTATCCAAGACAACAGCGAATTGCACGATGGTAAGTAAGAACTCTGTAGCCTTGTTTTTACGGCCATGATGAGTTGTGTTAGGTGAAAATGTCTGAATCTTTTTCCTTTGTAGTGGTTGCCAAAGCAGATTACTCAAGATTACCTCTCAAACTACATGATTGGTAGCATGCAAAGGTTAAAGTATTTCTACCAGAAAACGATGATTATCTAGATGTTTTCATGAAGACCGTGAAGGATGGGCGGTCGGCCATCACAAGGAGTTGGACTAGAGTCATGAGTGCCTTCTGCATGGAGGAGAGCACAATATGGGCATTCCGCTTCACCTTGTTCAGCAACCAGAATATATTTCGCCTCTTTCTTTACCGTCTTTCATAGTACAAGTATACTACTGTGGTTCATCATTCTTTATTTGGTTCTTATGTAATCCTTGAACATATGTACCTATGAATCGAATAATGCATTGGTTGTTTGAACCTGATGGATATGAATAAAGTTGTAGCATACATTCAAATTCCAATCCAAATCCGGAGACGCACTGGAAGCGACGGGAGGGAGATCTAAACTTGGCAGAGCTACTATCCGTAAGCAGGGGAGGAAGAGAATGATGGGGAGGTAGATCCAGGGGCTGTGGCATCGCGTGCATCGAGGTAGGAGACATAGAGGTACCTGGTGTTCCTCTTCATGGTGGCCGAGGGGATCGGAGGCACGGTGTTGAGCTACTCCAAGCTCGAGCTCAAGCTTGGCCGGAGCATGGTGGGTAGGGCGATGGCGTGGCGTGGCTAGCCTTACTTGGCGGTGGCGAGGGAAGGAGTGGAGGGGGGTCGGTCAAGGAGGAACCCAAGGGCACTAGGACATGATATATAGGGCCTAGGGACGCTAGACGGCTGTCAAATCACGGCCATGTCCGGCGTGGACACGCTGGATGCACCGCCATACAGGAGGACGAAGCTCCTGTATGCGTGGGTTGGCTGGGCTGCGGTGCGGGTGGATGGCGGCTGGGTACGAGAAAAGTCTCATGTGGCTATGCTAGGAAGGCCCTTTCCTTTTTCCTCTAAATTCTGTACATTTAAAATCACAACTATAGAAAGGAAAAAGGCCAGGGAGGTAGGAGATGTATATAAGAGATATAAAAATATCCTCATGACCCTGGATTTATACCCTATTTTAATAAATTGATTTGTGTATTTTTAGAGATAGAAAAATAAAACAAATATGAATAAAATTCAAACTAGAGGCATTTTTGAACGTAACCGAATCAACTCCAAAATAGGTGAAACTTGGCAGAGAAGTAAGTGACATGATGCTTGAATTATCAGGCAAAGATGAACATTAAAAGATAAGGGCATGTGGCACTTTCCAAAAGAAGGAAGTAGAGGGAAGGAGAAGGTGATGATGCAAAGAACAACATTATGAGCACCTCAAGGCATAAGGTGAGCATGTAAAAGACAAGAGGCAAAACAACCACACAATGACCATGTTGCCACGACATAGTACGAATAAAATGCAATATATATGACAAGGATCACATGAAATGAATATGCACTATATGATGATGACATGGCAACCAACAAATAATGCTTGAAAGAAAACAACAAAATAACACAAAATGAAGGAGCCCAAAATGGAATTGATCATGTACAAAGTTGGATATATTGCCAATATTGGGAAATGTTACATATGGGGTGTTACAACTCTCCTCCACTACAAAAGGATCTCGTCCCGAGATCTAGGACTGAATGAACTCCGGATATTCGGAACACAGGTGATCTTTGCGCTCCCAAGTAGCCTCTCGGTCGGAATGGTGAGACCACTTAACTTTGAGGAACTTGATCGACTTGTTGCGAGTTTTGCGCTTGGTTTCTTGAAGAATGGCAATGGGATGCTCATGATAAGACAAGTCTTCTTGGAGGTCAATCTCTTCGAAGTTGATAGTGCGCTCGGGCGTTTTGAAGCACTTGCGAAGCTGTGACACGTGAAACACGTCGTGCAAATTTGAGAAGTTGGAAGGGAGCTCAAGTTGATAAGCAAGGTCGCCTCTTTTCCCAACAATTTTAAAACGACCCACATATCTCGGGGCAAGCTTCCCTTTGATACCGAAGCGTCGAGTTCCTTTCATGGGAGATACGTGGAGATAGACATGGTCTCCAATCTCGAAAGCCAAGTCACTGTGCTTGATATCATAGTAACTCTTCTGGTGCGATTGGGCGGCTTTGAGATGTTCACGAATGACTTTACACATTTCTTCAGCTTCTGTGATCAAGTCATTGCCAAGAAGTTGGCGTTCACGAGTCTCGGACCAGTTGAGAGGAGTACTGCACTTTCTGCCATATAGAATTTCAAAAGGGGCATTGCCCGAACTTGCTTGGTAGCTGTTGTTGTAGGAGAACTCGGCATATGGGAGGCAATCCTCCTACTTCATGCTGAAAGAGATGGCACATGCTCTTAGAATGTCTTCGAGGATTTGATTGACTCTCTCGACCTGGCCACTTGTTTGAGGATGAAAAGCCGTGCTGAAACAAATGTTTGTGTCCATGGCCTTCTGGAAGGAGTCCTAGAACTTGGAAGTGAAGATGCTTCCACGATCTAAGGAGCTCAATTGAGGAATCCTATGCAACGAGACAATTCTTGAGGTGTATAGCTCTACCAACTGAGTTGTTGTGATAGATACTTTGACTTGAAGGAAATGAGCCACTTTTGTAAGCTTGTCAATGATAACAAAGATAGCATCATTCCCACGCTTGGACTTGAGAAAGCCAGTGACAAAGTCCATCACGATATGATCAAACTTCCATTCTGGACTAGAAAGAGGTTGGAGGAGACCAGCTGGTCGTTGATGTTCTGCTTTCACGCTTCAACAGACATCACATTCATTCACAAATTGATCAATCTCTCGCTTCATGCGAGTCCACCAATACGACCGCTTGAGGTCATGGTATATCTTTGAACTGCCTGGGTGGATGGAAAGAAGTGAATTGTGTGCTTTGTTCATTATGGCCTTCCTTAGATCACCCTTAGGAACAGATAACTGGTCCTCGAAGAATAAGGTGTCCTTCTTATCAATGTGATAGCACCTGTATTTGGATAAGCCCTTGGCAACACCATGCTTCACCTTCATCACCATAGAATCAAGGAGTTGTGCCTCACAAATTAGGTCTTCCAAAGTTGGAGTGACTTGAAGGTTGGCAAGAAAACCTTGAGGAACAACTTGGAGGTTGAGCTTGCGGAATGCTTCACAAAGATTGGGTTGGAATGGCTTGAGAATTAAGCTGTTGCAGTATGCCTTTCTTCTCAAAGCATCTGTAATCACATTCGCCTTGCCTGGATTGTACTCAATGCTTGGATTGTACTCTTGAATCATTTCGACCCAACGAGTTTGCCGGAGGTTGAGTTTGCATTGAGTGAAGAAATATTTGAGGCTCTTGTGATCGGTGAAAATGTCCACTTGCCTTCCCAACAAGAGATGTCTCCAAGTGATTAAATCATGGACAACTACCGCCAACTCAAGACCATGAGTGGGGTAGTTCCTTTCGTTTGGCTTCAACTGTCGAGAAGTATAAGCCACAACCTTCCTGTCTTGCATAAGAACACAGCTGAGACCTTGCAACGAGGCATCACAGAAAATATGGTAGGGCTTGGTCTCATGAGGAGGAGTTATGACTGGCGCTGTGACAAGCTTCTCTTTGAGAGTATTGAAGGCAACGTCACACTCAGGAGTCTAGGTGTACTTGAAATGCTTCTGGAGGAGGTTGGAGAGAGGCTTAGCAATCTTTGAGAATTTCTCGACAAATCTTCGGCAATAGCTTGCAAGCCCAAGGAAACTGCGGAGCTGTTGATGTTCTAAGGAGGCTCCTAGTTTAGAATTGCAGAAACCTTCTTCGGATTAACAGAAATGCCCTTAGCAGAGATGATGTGAGCAAGATAAAGAACTTCATCAAGCCAAAACTCACATTTGGAGAACTTTGCATAAAATTGATACTCTCTGATCTTGCCGAGCACCAATCGCAAATGTTTGGCATGATCGTTTTTGTTCTTGGAGAAAACCAGGATATCATCGAGATACACCAAGACATATTCATTGGTGTAGGTGTTGAAGATGAAGTTCATCATGTGAGAAAATTTTGGAGGGGCATTTGCAAGCCCGAAAGACATGACAATATATTCATAAGAACCATAGCTCATTCTGAAAGTTGTCTTTGGGATATCTTCATGAATGCGAATCTGGTGATACCCCATACGGACGTCAAGCTTGGAAAACACCTTTGCGCCTTTGAGTTGCTTGAATAACTCATTGATATTGGGAAGTGGGTATTTATTCTTGATTGTCTTCTTATTTAATGGGCGGTAATCGACGCAAAGTCATTTCGTGCTACCCTTCTTCTGGACAAAGAGAACACCACAACCCCAAGGAGATGAACTTCGTATGATCGAACCCAGAAACTCTTGTTCATTGAGCTGTTTCTTCAATTCTTTCAGCTCTTCTCGCCGAAGCTTGTATGGACGCTTGCAAAGAGGTTTTGTACCGGGCTCAAGATCAATAACGAACTCGACTGGCCAGTGAGGAGGCATACTAGGAAGCTCTTCAGGAAAGACATCTTGATACTCACAAACAACTAGAATATGAGAAATAGCGTTGATCTTGCCTTTGTCATTGAGAGAGAACAACCGAATGGTTTCATCTCGAGCCGCAAAGATAATCACATCTTCAGAAGGATGAGTTAATTTGACTTCCTTTGTAGCACACTTAAGAGACGCCTTGTGCTTCGAAAGCCAATCCATGCCAAGAATGAGGTCAATATCGGAATCACCAAGAACCATTGGAGAAGCCAAAAGGAGTAATTGCCCATCTTGATGCCAACATCCGGCATGACCGAGTTGGCCCTTATTGACATCCCCAGAGAAACAACACACATAGGATTATCCAGGTATGACCAAGTGAAATCATGCTTTGCAAAGAACGGTCTTGACATGAAACAATGCGATGCACCAATATAGAATAAAACTTTTGTAGGAATTTATTTAACTGATAGGTTACCCATGAGCACTTCTGAAGAATCCTCTGCTTGAGCTGAATTTATCATGTTCACCCTTGCTGACTTGGGATTGTGCTTGACAATTGCATTGCTTGAAGACCTCATAGTAGGAGGAGGCGGAAGGCGCCTCTGGGTGCACTTGTTTTCATAGTGACCTTTCTGACCACACTTGTTGCAACTAACCTCTGAGAGCGGGCGAAAAGGTGGAGGAGGACCACCTGTTCTTGGAGCCTAAGTTTGAGACTTGTTCTGGTACCTTGTGTTGGGTGCGTGGGAAGATCCACGACCACCTGAATGCTTCGTCTGATAGGGCTGGTGAAACGGAGGAGGAGGAGGAGGAGGAAGCCAGAACTTCTGTTGCTTTGAGATCACTTGAGAGGAAGAGGACGAGTGGACTACATCCCTGAGGCTCTTTTTGGAAGCTTCACAATTGAGCTGAACAACTTATTGCTTGAGGGCCATGTTGTAGAACTGATCGAAATGAGTAGGCTCAACAAGAATGAGAGCTAACTGCAGATCCTCTCCAAGGCCACCCCTGAAGTGATAGATCCTGATCTTTTTATCAGGAATGTCTTGCCTTGCAAAGCGAGCAAGATTCTGAAACTTGACGTTGTATTGATTCACGGACATGCTTCCTTGCTTGAGATTGCAAAATTCCTCACGCTTTCTCTCGACAACACTTGTTGGAATGTGATGAGCTCGAAAGTCCCGGCAGAAGTCAGTCCAGGTAATCACTCGACCCCCTCTAGAGTCTTTGTACTGTCGATACCAATCTACTGCTTGGTCCTTGATGTAGTCCTCAGGCCTGACATTGCTGCATTCAAAATGCTTGTTGATGTCCACGAGCCAATCATCGGCGTCCATGGCCTCAGCACAAGCGTTGAACATCTTTAGATGATTTGCAAGAAACTAGTTGTTGGTAGCGAACTGAGGCTGATTGTTGTTGTTTCCTTGGCCTTGGTTCCCTTGGTTGCCTTGCCCTTGATTCCGCTCTTGCATAAGCTAAATCAGCATCTGAGTGTTGGCGTCGGTGGCCGCCATCAAAGCTTGCCATGCCTTCGAAGGTGGAGGAGGTGGCGCAGGGTTAGACTACTCTCCATCGGCATGTTTCAGATGCAGACACGTTGTGGGAGCCATCCTGAAGAAGGTGACATCCGTTAGAACCACCATATAAATGATAGAGAAGCTGAATCAACGGATAGACATGTGCAAAGAAGTCTTCACAATAAGCATCCAAATAGAGAGATTGAACGAATGCATTTGAAAGTCAATATGATACGACCATTTGAGTGAGAAGCCACTTGAAAAGAGATTGATGAATAAAACAACAAGGTACAACTAGAACAAATACATGGTAAAGATTCCCCAATCTCGTACCAAATATCTGTCGTAAAGATAACTAAGAGCTACTTGAATTCCCAACTATTAACTCCCGAAACTTTCTGATTATGCAATCTGGTGTTGGGGATACATGGAGTCACAATATATCACACACCTAACAAGCCCTATGCTCCAACTATATCCATCCAATATATCAACACATAACCAAGAAACCTCCGAAAATCGTGTACCTCAGACCTTCGAAAAGCATCCGCTATACTAGCTGTGGCAATACTCCTGAACTCCCTCCCCAGTACTGGGTGGCGTCCAGGTTATCTCACCACTAACTACATAGAAGAAATTTTCGATGTCGGCGAGCTCAGGTATACCGGAACTGCAACGATAAAATTGTGATGACAACACCTCGGAGCTCAACTCCCCGGGACACTGCCACAACCCCTAAATGTCAGGAGGCACCAAGAATAATGTTCTCGTCGCAATAATATCAGAACGATCCCAAGATAGCGCGTGATCCTAAAAAAAATTAGTGAAAAGAATTAGGAGAGGGAAGTCAAAACATCCATGTCAGGAGTCCCCACCAGAGCGACCAAGGGAATCTGGAGTAAAAAGAATACCACTCTCTGATATATATATATATATATATATATATATATATATATATATATATATATATATATATATTCCTAAGACTCAAAATAGTTTTGTTCTAGACTCAACAACGTCAGTCGTTCGATCAAGTAGGGGCTCCTAAGTTGGGATGGCTCTGATTACCAACTTGTAACGCCCAATATGCGACTATACTCCATACGTGTCAAGGCACGACTTGGGGTATGAGCGCATATTGGTATGGTCGCAAGAGTGGTTGTATCTTTGCTCATCTCACGTACTGAATAGATAGAATACGAGCTTTGGCTCACAATCGCCATAATGTCACACAATATCATCCAGTTATACAATCATTCAAGATGAACACAAAGTCTGGCTACAGACAAAATCGAATGAATAAAAGACAACCACCCATGCTAAGTCCCGATCGACCCTACTGGGCACCACTATGGATCATCCGGGAAGGAGACATAGTAACGGCCAAGGTCTTCGTCGAACTCCCACTTGAGCTCAGTGGCATCACATGCATCAGTCTCATTGGTACCTGCAACTATGTTTGTAGTATACTGTGAGCCACACAGACTCAACAATCCTATTACCCACGGTGTCAAGACTATCAAAGCTTAAAGGTAAGGTATGGATACAAGGTGGAGTTGCAGCAAGCACTAAGCATTGTATGGTGGCTAGCATACGAGTACAAGAATAAGATGAGAAACTATGCAACGGTCGTAATCTAGTAATGATTATGAAGTGATCTTGAACTACTTACGTTCAAACGTAATACCACCGTGTTCTCTTCCCAAACCTCGTCGAAAAGAGACGATCACGGTTACACACGCAGTTGGTGTATTTTAAAAAGTTTGTTTCAATTTCACTACAACTTGATATTAAAAACTCCCATCTGCCACATAACCACTGGCATGGCTCTCGAAAGTTTAAACGCTGCAGGGGTGTCCCAACTTATCCCATGACAAGCTCATGATCCGCGGAAACAATCCTCCATCACAGGACCCTCCGATCAGACTCGGAATCCCGGTGCACAAGACATTTTGACAATGGTAAAACAAAACCAGCAAGACCTCCTGACATGCTGACACCATGATAGTAGCCGTGCGTATCTCGTCACAGGGCACGACGGATGAGCCAAGCGTACAGGATCCAGATAGCCCAAGTTGCCTAGGGGCGGTCCCGCACGATGCTCTAGTTTGGACCAACACTCATGAGGAGCACTGGCCCGGGTTTTTGATTAAGAATCCTCGGGTTAATTACTCCCTGTGCCAGTTTTGGTTTGTAACGCCCACGATGCGGCTATATCTCCCACGTGTCGAGGCATGACTTAGAGGCATAACCGCATTGTGGTTTTGTTGCAAGAAGGGTCATCTTCACACAATCCCATGTAATGAACAAGACAAGGATAAATAGAGTTGGCTTACAATCGCCACATCACACAATACTTAAATTATTCATACATCATCCAAAATACACACAAAGCCCTACTACGGTCAAATTCAAATGAAAAGGAAGATAACCCCAAATTCTAGATCCCTGGTCGTCCCAACTGGGATCCACTATTGATGATCAGGAAAAGACATGTAGTAACGACCAAGGTCCTCGTCGAACTCCCACTTGAGTTCGGGAGCATCACCTACACTGGTGTCATCGGCACATGCAACTGTTTTGGTAGTATTTGTGAGTCACAAGGACACCGCAATCTCAAAACCCACGAGATCAAGACTATTTAAGCATATGGGTAGGATAAGGTTATGAGGTGGAGTTGCAGCAAACGCTAAGCAAATATGGTGGCAAACATATGCTTATAAGAGTAAGATGAGAAGCTATGCAACAGTCGAAAAGCTAGAAGTGATCAAGAAGTGATCCTGAAACTACTTGCGTTCAAACATATCCCAAACCATGTTCACTTCCTGGACTCCGCCGAAAAGAGACCTTCATGGCTACACACGCGGTTGTTGCATTTTAATTAAGTCAAGTGTCAAGTTCTCTAGAACTGGATATTAACAAATTGACATCTGCCACATAACCGCGGGCATAGCTCTCGAAAGTTTATACCCTGCAGGGGTGTCCCAACTTAGCCCATCACAAGCTCTCACGATCAACGAAGGATATTCCTTCTCCCAGAAAGACCCGATTAGTCTCGAAATCCCGGTTACAAGATATTTCGACAATGGTAAAACAAGACCAACAAGACCGCCCGAATGTGCCGACAAATCCCGATAGGAGCTGCACATATCTCGTTCTTAGGGCACACCGGATAGGTCAAGCTACGAGTAAAACCAACACTCAAGTTTCCTCATGGTGGCCCCGCAGGCTACCCAGTTCGGACCAACACTCAAAGGAGCACTGGCCCGGGGGGTTAAAATAAAGATGACCCTCGGGTTTGCAACCCCAAGGGAAAGTTATAGGTTGTTAGTAAAATATAAAACCAAGGTTGGGCCTTGCTGGACAAGTTTTATTCAAGGAAAAATGTCAAGGGGGTCCCATAACCCCAACCGCGTAAGGGACGCAAAATCAAGGAACATAATACCGGTATGATGGAAACTAAGGCGGCAATAGTGGAACAAAACAACGAGCAAAAAGCCAAGCCTTCCACCCTTTGCCAAGTATATAGATGAATTAATTAAATAAGAGATATTGTGATATCCGAACATATCCATGTTCCAACATGGAACAACCTACAATGGCACCTGCAACTAGCAACGCTATAAGAGGGGCTGAGCAAAAGCGGTAACTTAGCCAAAAATAGGTTTGCTAGGAAGGTGGGTTAGAGGCTTGACATGGCAATATGGGAGGCATGATAACCAAGTGGTAGGTAGCGTGACATAGCAATAGAGAGAACAACTAGCAAGCAAAGATAGAAGTGATATCAAGGGTAATGATCATGTTGCGTGAGATCCCGCAAGGAAGAAGAACGAGACATGAAGAAGACAAACGAACGTAGTCGAACAAATCCTCACAACTCGAGAACAAAACCGAAGCTAACAAGAGAAGTAAATCAGAAAGAAGCAAGCAACATGGTAAACACACAAGCATAAACATGGCATGATGCACAACCAAGGATGATGCATGTCCGGTTTAAATATGCATCGCATGGCAAAGTGCACAAACAAAACTACAAGTTAAGTGGATCTCAACATGTAACAAGATGCATGTTGACGAAACACCACATTCGATTATTTAGTTCACTCTCGGTTAGGTACTCAACAATATTAGATGTTGCTCAACATGGCAAGAGCTGAGGCATAAGTAAACTAACTATTTAGGCAAGTTAAAATGAGGCCGGAAATAGCAAACAACAATTCCAAAAAATCCCCATATGAACATTATGAATTTGCTATTGTTGTGCCCTAAACCATATATTAGAATTGTTAAACATGCAATATGAGTGTACCATGTTAAACTAGGCATTTTTCTACCCCATTCGCATATAAAGATTATTTAAATCCGATCTACGGTTAATTAGTTATGAATTAAGTCATTTCAACATGAAAAATATGCAAATTATATGAAAACATCATTTTATACATTTTTAACATGGATGAAAGTTGCATATTATGAAACTAGACGAAATTCTTAGCATTTTAAATATATATCATTTTTACATAAGATGCATAGTTGGTGTGATATTAAATGCATGAACATGAGGGACTTTTCTGTAAATATGTAATTCTCCCGATAATGCTAAAATCGCATATCTGAAAAAAAACATCATCGGGCTGCAACTACTGAGCGCACAATACAATATGGCGCCCAGGGCACTGGATAGGGGAGCAAGTGCTGCTCACCTTGCAGGCCATGGCCCGGTCGGTGGAGGCAGGCATGTGCAAGACGGGTTGTGTGTGCTGGGTCTTGGAAGCAGCAGGCCTACGGTGCTCGGACGGCCGCACAAAGGAGTTGGGCCGGTCGAGGAGGCTGGGCCTCGTGGCTGGGCCGGCCTTTGCAGGGGCCCACGTGGCCGACGGCGCCTGTGGTCCTCCTCGATCTAGAGGGCATTGAGGTAAGGCAGGGGTGGCGGTGCTAGGAGCTTGGCGGCGGGGACGGCGAGAGCGGAGGCCAGGGTCGGCGGGGACGAGCAGATCCGCCCTCCCGGCGGCGGATTCGACCGACGGCGATGGAGCACGTCGATCTAGGGTGGCGGGGCGCGGTCACCTGCAGGAGAGAGAGAGAGAGAGCTGAGGTGAGAGGGAGAGGGAGAATGGGGGAGAGGGCAAAACAGGCATGCAGGGGTGCTGCTCACCTGAGGCCGCGGCAACACGCTCCGGCGAGGTCGACGACCGACGGGAAGGTCGCGGGCGCCGAGGAGCTCGGGATTGCACGCCTCTGATACAGATCGAGTGGAGCGAGCAAGGCGCTAGAGCGGGAAGCTCGGGCTCGAGCGGCGGCAGAGTCGGGCCCGATCCGGCCCAGGGCGGGCCACAAACGGGCTTCGGCGGACCCGGGCGGTGGGGAGCGGCAGGGGGTGTTGGTGTCAAAACCGGCGGATCTTGGGTAGGGGGTCCCGAACTGTGCGTCTAAGGTCGATGGTAACAGGAGATGAGGGACACAATGTTTACCCAAGTTCGGGCCCTCTCTATGGAGATAATACCCTACGTCCTGCTCGATTGATATTGATGAGTATGAGTATTACAAGAGTTGATCTACCTCGAGATCTTAATGGCTAAACCCTAGAGGTCTAGCTTGTATGGCTATGATAATGAATCTCCCCTATCCGAACTAAGTCCTCCGGTTTATATAGACACCGGAAGGATCTAGGGTTACACAAGGTCGGTTACAAAACAAGGGAATCTACATATTTGGTCGCCAAGCTTGCCTTCTACGCAAAGGAGAGTCCCATCCGGACATGGATGCAGTCTTTGGTCTTCGTATCTTCATAGCTCATCAGTCCGGCCCATGGCTAACAGGCCGGACGCTTGAGGACCCCTTAGTCCAGGACTCCCTCAATAGCCCCTGAACCTGGCTTCAATGACAAAGTATCCGGCGCATAGATCTGTCTTCGCCATTGCAAGGCGGGTTCCTCCTTCCGAACTCCAAAACAGTCTTCAGATGAAACAAACGTAACCGGATCCAATCTGCTGACAACTTTAGTAATGTGACATCACGCATCTCGGTCATTATTTCGAACCGTTTCCTGTCTCGTCGTTCCATGTTTCGGGGGATGGTTTTCATTGACCCGTCTTGTCGAAGCAAAGATCGTGTCCCCTAATTGCGGGATTTTCATCAATACGAGCATGGGTAACCCAACCGTCCTATGGGAAAGATTCCTTATGAATAGGCAAGTTCTTCGTCTTACGAGGAGGCGTTGAATACCCGCGGCCTTTATAAAGGAACCAAGGGCTGTCCTTTTATGCCAAACCTCTTCTCAGCCATCCCAACCTCGAGCTCTAGCACCCAAGGTTCGACTTCATTGTTTCAAGCGTCGCCATCATGCTTGGATCTAGGTCTCAAGGCCGATGGGTGGCTTCTTCCGTTACGCAGGAGGATGTCGCAAAGCTTCGGGCAGCCAGATATTTGACCGCGGAGGTCCACCACAGGCTTCCTGCTCAAGGACATGTTATTCCGACCCCCAGATCTGGCGAGAGGGTCGTATTCATCTCCCACTTCCTCCGGGGGCTAGGGTTCGCTCTTCACCCCTTCGTCCGGGGGCTAATGCTTTATTAAGGACAAGATTTTCATGACCTAGCCCCAGACTCTATCCTCCACGTCTCGGCGTTTATCATTACATGCGAGGCGTTCCTCCGAACCCCCCGCACTTCGGCTTATGGCTCGAGACCTTTAGTGTGAAACCGAAGGTAGTCGACTGGGAACCGGTGGAGTGCGACGGTGCTATGATCAGCCAATTCACCAGCACTCCTTGGACAGAAGGTTCTTTTACCGAAACTTCCAATCACTAGTAGTGGGAGTGGTTTTACGTTACGGAGCCCCGCAGCACCAAGTGGGTTGCTGCACCCACATTCCGTCCTGTCCCACAGTTACAGCTTGCATCATGGGTCAACAAGGGGCTGGACTGGGGATCAGTTGATGAAGTGCAGACTTTACAGAGCCGCGTCAGTTGATGGACTGGGGATCGATCTTGTCAATGTGATCCAAGTGATGTTAGTTCGCCGAATCTTGCCATGCCAGCGTAGGTCTCACCACATGTGGGAGCTTAATCTAGAAGGACCACAAACCCTCCAACACTTCTTCGGCACCACACACGAAGGGTGTGGAAGTTATTTTTCGGAAAGCGGAAACATTGGCCGGAGACTACCAAGGACGCTGGCCTTAACTACAACCGTCCAGATATCCCGGTAAGAACTTGGGTCCCGAACACTTTGTAATCATGCATACCATAATATGGTACTGAGCAAGCTATCTTCTTCCAGGGCTGAATAAAGAAGGCGGAACTAATTATGTGTTTGGCCCCTCTTCCCGAGGGCCTAGCGAATCCTGTTCTAACAAGGATGCTGGCCCTCGCGCCATACCAGATGCCCATGAAGGAGGGCGAGGCGGAGAGTGAGACGACCAAAGATGGCCCCTATTCCAAGGGTGTCGTGGAATTGTCACGACAAATGTCCTTGTGAAAGGACTTAGTCATGGAGCCATCGCTACGAGTTAGCTTAAAGGGGTTTAAAGCGGACAAAGGACATGAGAGTTTATACTGGTTCGGCCCCTTGCGATGAAGGTAAAACCCTACTCCAGTTGTGATGGTATTGCTAGGGTTTCAATGACCAGGGGGCAAATCCGCTTTGCCTGGCTCTCGAGTTGTTGTGTGTTGTCCCTAAACCACCGTCGGGTCGTCCCTTTATATACACAGGTCGACGCCCACCAGTTTACAGAGCCCCGAGGCCGGATCATAAAAGTCTCCGGCTCGGCCTCTACTCCTAACTTATCATACAAGTATACATCAGTATCGGTTTATGTCTACAAGCCTTAATCCGCCTTTGGGCCTTGGGCCTTCACGAAGCGCCATCATACATGTCTTCATGGGCTTCAAATAAGATAATCATCATAAGGATATGTCAGGACCCCGACTCAATGCCACATCGATCTAGCATGTAACACCTCATATCACTTTGCGGCCTCACGCACGGTATTCCCACGGGTGTCGCCTTACCTTTGCCCGGGACTGTTTGCGCCTTTTGGCACACGTATATGACAGTGTCGCTAGCATCCATATGATAAGGAGCCCGGGCTGACATGGCTAGTCGTAAACCCAAAGTGGCACAGACTTACAGGGACAGGCATCCATGACCCAGCATCGAACGTGTCGGTCATCAGCGAGTGAATCCAGGCTGTAGCACTGGGCTAGCAGGACTCCGGTGAACCGGGCTGTAGCGGGCTAACAGGACTCCGGTATTCATCGCGTGACATTTCCCCGAAGGGACAAACACAGGAACGAAGAAGGACACATGCCGGCCAGCCTAAGTGTTCCGGAGCAGTAGCAAGCTACCATGGCCCAGTGGAAACACTAGGAGACATTTCCCGGTAAGAGAGGCTACTAAGGATAAACAACTAGATAGTCAGATCCCACACGTACCAAGCATTTCAACAACATACACACAATATGCTCGATATGTGCAGATACAACATGGCATCACAACATGACTCTACAACTCAAGTAATTTATTCAATAGGCTCCGAGGAGCAAGATATTACAAACATGGGTCTCATGATCCAACACTCAGAGCATACAATCAAAGCACAAGCGGAAGCTATCATGTCTGAGTACAGACATCTATAAATGAAAAAGGCTGAGAAGCCTGACTATCTATCAGATCCTGCCGAGGGCACAAGATCGTAGCTGAGGTATCAAGCTAAACGTCGAAGTCCACGCGAAACTACTAGTGAGACCGAAGTCTCTCTGCAAAAACATAAAATAGGCAAACGTGAGTACAAATGTACCCAGCAAGACTTACATCAGAACTATCTCCATATGCATCATTATCAACAAAGGGATGGTGGGGTTTAACTGCAGCAAGCCAGCTTTGACTCGGTGGCTATTCTGAACTACGACTGCAAGCGACTCTTTTGAGGTGGCGCACACGAGTCCACATATTCACCATAGCAATACACCACTATGGATCCGCTCCCGTCTCCCTACGAGAACGCCATCCATAGCACTCACGCTTATCTTGCGTATTTTAGAGTATCCACTTTCACTTGTCTATGAACTGATATAAGCAACCCAGAAGTCCTTTTCCGCGGACACGGCTATTCGAATAGATCATATTAACCCTGCAGGGGTGTACTTCTTCACACACGCTCTCACCACTTACCGCCGTTTACACGACATGTACTCGGCAACCTTCAAGCGGAAGCCCAACGTGGGTGTCGGCCACGGCCTGCCTAAACACTCAAGTCTCTAGTCCAGGTTTATCGCCTATTCGGGTTCCATCCATGAGGAGATCCGGCCGGAGTTTCGCTCACAGCCCCAAACGATGTGTACAGGGTTCCGTGACACCAAACGGGTGCCCGGTTTACCCGGCCATGTGCCTACCGCATCACAGCCCACCCCTACGGTCAGCGCTGTCCACGGCCTCCAGCATACTACAAACACCAGAAACTACTTGCAACTCCTGGACAGAGGACAAGGGTGATTAAGAAGCCGAGAGGGTCCATTGGTTTCGGGCCCAATGCGTGGTAGTAGCTGAATCATGGATCACAAACACAGAACTCAGTTCCTGAGGACGGCTGCAATGAGACAACCCACCATGTACTCCTACATGGCCTCTCACCGCTACCTTTACCAAATCGTGTTCACACGCTTAGCTCACACACCGTAGGACATGTTCACACACCTCTGATCCATCCCGGATGAATCAGACCTGACTCAACTCTAAGCAGTAGCAGGCATGACAAACAAACATAAATGAGTAGGCACATCAGGGCTCAAACAACTCCTACTCATGCTAGTGGGTTTCATCTATTTACTGTGGAATGACAGGTCATGCAGAGGATAAAGGGGTTCAGCTACCGCAGCAAGTAACAGATGAATCGATGTTGTCCTAATGCAGTAAAAGAGAGCAGGGGCGAGAGAGTAGGATTGTATCGGAATGAACAAGGGGGTTTTGCTTGCCTGGCACTTCTGAAGATAACATTGTGTCTTCATCAGTGTCAACGATCACATCATCGGTATCACGTCTATCGAGAGGGGACAAATACCGGCAACACAGAAGGGAACACAATCAATGCAATGCACAATATGATGCATGATCATGACATGGCAAAATGAATGTGTTTTGGGCTAATGCAACTAAAACCAGATTAAATGAAGTTGGTTTGAATCCAAGATTCAAATTCAAACTCCATATGTGATTATTCAAATGCCATGTAATTGATTTGTGCTAGACAGCAGCTATAAGTTGTTCTAACATGCATGAAAATGGTACAGATGGATTCCTTGAATTTTTCTGATAATTTTTCATATATAATTTATTTAATTTGGAGTTACGGTTAATTTTCTATGATTTTTAGAAGTTTTAGGCATTTTCTGAAATTTCCTGAATTATATAAAAAAATCCAGAAAATATTACTGCGTCATACTGACGTCACGATGACGTCAGCAGGTCAACGTGGCACAGCCCGGTCAACCCCTGACCGGTGGGTCCCGAGTGTCAGTGTCTAACTAACTAATCTAACTTAGTTAATACTAACCTAACTTGATTAGCCGGGCGGGGCCCGCATGTCAGTGAGAGAGAGGGGGGTCAAACCCGGGTCAACTCGCCGGAGTTGACCCGCGGCTCGTCGCCGGCGAGGCCAGGGACGGCGGAGAGCGCCGGGATTCGCCCTCCGATGACCAAAAGAGCGGCGGAGGGGCTCTACGGGATGCCCAGACTCGCGCGCATCTAACAGGGCGGACGGGAGAAGCTAAGGTGGCCGGAGGCGACGGCAATCATGACGACGGCGGCGGCCGGAGTTCGGGTGAGGCGCGGGCGGTGGCTACGGTGCGCCACAGGAGCGATAGACTAGGGTTTTGGGATCCTGGCGTGGTGCTGAGCATGGTGGTATGCTTGGACGTGACGCGCGTGAGCTCTAGCCACGGCGACCTCATGGCCGGCGGCAATGGGCTCTCGGGCTCGGCGGAGACGATGGATACGGCACGAAATTGAACGAAAATACGGAGGGGAAACGAAGAGGAGCTCACGTCGAGTCCGCAGGGGTGGTCAGTGGGCTCGGGGAGGGGCTGGTGACGACGGGAGGTCGCCGGCGATCTTGGTGGCCCGAGGAGGAAGAAGGCGTCGGGGACGGCGCTCCGAGGCTTCCGGCGTCACATGGGTTGGTGGAGACGAAGAAGAAGGCGCGGCGGTTCTTCTGGAGGCATCGGCGAGGCGAGGGGTGGCCGGTGGCCGCGGCGAACGGCGTCGGTGGCGACGGCTGCGCTCGGCACGAGAGGGAGAGAGGAACAGAGGAGGGGGAGAGCTCGGGAGAGAGTGAGGGGCGGCCGGGGAGGCCGCGTGTCGACGTCCAGGGCGTCCAGAGCGTCGGGGGAGAGCGGTAAGCAGGAGCTGGCGAGGCGCGTGGCCAGCGCGCGGCGGGCACGCGCTCGTCCTCCTGTCCAGGGAGGAAGACGACAGGGAGGCTGTGGTGGTGGGCTGGGCCGGCCACTTGGGCCGCCAGGTAAGCCCAGGTGAGATTCCTTCTCTCTCTCTGCTTTCTATTTTATATCTCTGTTTTCTATTTTGTTCTGTTTTGTTTTGGTTTAGTAAAAATACTAAACCATTTTATAAAATCCTGAAAATAATTATGTGGCTAGAACTAAAATATACCAAACCACATAAAATGTTCCAGAATTATTGGACATATATTAATTATATATAAAATATAAATCCAATGCAATTAGTTATTGAATTAATTCAAATGGCCAAAACAAATATTTCTGTGACTCCAAAAATATTGGTTTGAATTTTACCTCTTACCAATATTTCTATAGAATAACAGGAACATTTTCTTGGATTCATTTGAGAAGAATTAAATGTTGGTTATTTTTAGAGGTTTTCTGAGGCTTTTGAAAATTCCTCAATTCAAATTTCATTTGAATTTAAACATGATGCAGTAACCAAGCTAGTCCAAGGCCAGGGTAAAGCTAGGGATGTGACAACTCACCCCCACTAAACAAGAATCTCGTCTCGAGATTCAAGCGTAGGGTAAGGTGAAAGGTAAACGCAACTAGTATAATCTTCACGATCCAGGTTGCACTTCAACTGAACGTTGATTTGTTCACCATCATTTTCTCGAAGTTTTGCATTGAGAACTCCAACTAACATGACAACGAGAGGAAAGGAAAAACCCTAAAAGAATCGTTCTTCTCGGAGGTCGAACAACTCAGGATTAACTCACGGAATGAGACATAGCAACATCTCTCGAGCTGAGGGACGAAGCACATCCATAAGAATGGAGTGAGGCAGATGACGAAGGTTCACTAGGTAGACAACAATTCCACACCTAAGAAGGTGGTAAATGATTGTCAACGTAGCGAGGAGTTGAGTTGCCATGATACCATAACGATACACCTTAGGGAAGGTGACTCGTAGAGATATCCCCTTAAGTGGCAAAAAGAATTACTTTTGATTCAGGGATCATTGAAACTCTTTAAACCAGCCTAAGGCAACTCTCGAGCGATCGTTTGGAGGGGGTCGGTAGAATGGCATACTCGGACTTGGATGATGTGGATTACCTTGTTGAAGACAACGTAATGGATGAATTTGCTTATCACCGGAAATGGAAGAGACCCATGGTAGAATGGCACATTGGCGGTGCAAGCTGGGAACAAAATGCAAATGCTGGGAATGATTCTGGCAACTGGGGAAGAACCCAACAACAGAGAGTGAATTCACTGTTCGAAAGGTCATAGCATAACCGAGGAAACTGAGAGGAATCCCAGTTAGTGCCGATGATAACACGTAGCGCTTGTGCGTGCTCTCAAGAACTTGAGCATTTCCACAATCATCAAGGTTTTATCAACATCCGTGTCAAGGGTGCCGACAGCACAACATACTACCATGATGAATAGCGATGGACGATGTTCATGCAAAGGAGGATAACACTTTCTCAGATTTCACCTTAGCGAGGCCAAGGGAACGAAATCTGGATGATCGACCGAGAGACATTTAGCACTCCGCTTCTAATGTTCTCCTTGATGTGCTAGTATAACCCATTCATAGATATGGTTTGATATCTAAAACATCAAGTAAAAGGTCGGACTTCGGGAACACAAAAATCCATAGGGGCAGAGTAAATCCTACGAAATCCTTAGGGGAGGTGGCCAACTTCCTCAATCAAGATATTATAATAACAGGTCTTCCGGTTGGGTGTGTTGGCCACGACATCCACTTTACCGGTTATCGAGGAACCAATATTATAGTCCTTGGGGAAATGTTCCAACCATCATATCTGCCTGATATTCAGATCTGGTTGGTGTCAGAATATTCCAGACCCATCGAGTCTAGGAAGAAAAATGAAAGTTTGCAACACAAATCGACGAGATGACGTTGCGGGATTCTTGGGAGATGAACTACGATAGAAAGCTCCAAAACATGAGCTGGTTCTGCTACAAACATGTGAACACGTTGTCCCAGACAAGCATGCCCACCTGGTAGTCTTACAATAAAACACTACCGAGTTCTGGTTGGGAACCATCAGCGAGGATATCGAAGTTCTTTCATAAGTCCGGATTAGCTCTTATGAAGATACTCCTTCTCCTTGAACAAATCAGTCAGTGGCTTGGTGTGCTAGGATACACATATGGAATGAAGGTTGCAAGTCTCCAGACCACAGAATACTTCGCACGTGTGCATGACTGACTTGCGATGATTCCAGAGGAAGCAACATTGACTTTCTCGAGTCCACGGCGGCAACTTGCATCAAATGCACATGAACTAGAGGAAGTCACTCCTTACATCCGAACATATGCTTCATGAGCTAGCATGAACAAATGCTTTCAAAAGTTTCCAACACTAGCTTAATGTTCAGCAAAATTATGGAGGAGATAAGGATGTTGTCAATGGGCTCAACAACAATTCATCTGGGTTTCCTTTTAAAAGGAATTCCATAGTTAAGTGAACAAGTGATAGCATTGGTCAGACCAAAGATGTAATGGCGTATGCTCGAGGGATCAACCACGAATAAGACAACATTACGAGCATCATTGGTACTGATTTGATTTGACGATAGCCCACACTCAAATCAAAGGATTGATAAGACAATAGGTCCAGCAACTGATCACAAGGACCAATCGATGAAGATATCATCTTTCTTCAACACACACTACACAAGAATATCCCTTTGGAACGAACTAAGTCGGCAAGCTTTTATCTTCCAACTCTCCAAGTTGTTGTCTAGCTTAACCAACTAGCTCAGGGATATCTAACACTGATTCTTGGAGAGAAGGTGGTTCACAAGAAACCAACTTGATCACGAGCTCAACATAACAGTCAGGTGACAGCCTGGTGATACTTTCGAGAAGATATTCAGAAAATCACGAACCACCGGTATGTTACTAAGCTCGAGAACAATCTCACTTTTGAGGGCAAGACGATATGATCAAATGAGTGAGGACTTGACAAGATCCTAACTCATCAATCGAAGGGTGCACCGAAATAAGGACTAGGTAGCACGATCAGTCTTAGAAGGATGATTCAAAAACCAACATGCTAAGAATGAAATTATTATCCTTTAACTACCAAGCAACGAGGTTGCTGGGAGTATTGATTTCACACACCATGATTCATTTGTCGGCATTCCGGTGACAATAACACAGGAACCGAGGAATGAACAATGATGGCAAGAAGTATCACTGTACCAAGAGTTCATAGGATGGTGTGCAATTCCTATAACAATCCCGATATAAGATGGTAATACTCCAAGGTAGAACAGAGCAAAAGCAAGATTAGCAATTTGATCTGCGGAGTACGACTTCTTTGACCCAATCCTGGATATGGAAGAGGTACTGGAGTTTGTTTCTCCTATTCATTCTGAAATAGAATGGCTTGGCGGACCACAAGGGTAATAGGCATCGACGAACGAATGCACGCATACTCTTGACTATCAATTGATAGACGAGGGTCAGAAGACAACTAAAGAGGGACAACTCAAAGGAACATATAACTTTCTGAGTTGTGGATGCATAAATTAGTATGTCGAACCGAGTTCAACATAATTCTTCCGGATAACCCATGCAGAAAGGTAGAACTGGCAGAGTCACGATTTATGAATGGAGAACTCCTCAAGAATAATCCTGTTGTGATATTTCAGTTCAACGAGGAACTTCTGCCATAAGTAGTTCATGGTATTTGGAAGAAGAAGATACCACGGACTTCAAGGACTATCGCAAAGGTTACTAATATCCTGAAGGCACTAACAATTACTATCAACACGAAGTAGGTGGAGTGAATCTCGGGTTCAAGAACCCAGGAACAGAATACCTATTACTAAGTAGCATCACGGAATGCTTTCGAGGATAAAGGCCAGAATCATCACACTGGGACACCAATCATGGCTAAATTACTAGGTGATCCCCTAAGACACCTAGGGTCATAATAATAGCTCCAACATATATGTCAGGGCAATAAATTACCTCAACTCAACAATTAGTGTGATTGAGCTGGCATAAAGGAACATCGAAACCAGAGGGAAAGGATTTTGCAAATTGCTTCAGACTATTTAGAAACCTGGAATGACTCGGACAGCATAACGGCTGTAAATGCTCAGAAAAGATTTGAGACATTCACAAAACGGTGGCATAACCACTCAGAAGCACAATATCAAGATCTCGAGATCAATAATTAACATACAGAGGTAGAAACTGAACTGAGGCTTAAACCAACAATCTTATAAGTCTACAGATTAGTAATACGTGATCCTGATAGAAAGAAGAGATAGCCTAGTTCTTAATCCCCGTAGAAGAGAAGATGATGACTCAGATCAGAAGGTCATGAGGTATAAGGAGTAAAAAGAGCCTTACGTTCCATCCCACAATCAATTCCCTTATATAACTAAGAATTTCTAGACTCAACTTCGACCAGTTTGGCTTGGTAATCCTACAGGCAGTCAAGCTCTGATACCAACGCTGTCAGGACCCTGACTCAATGCCACATCGATCTAGCATGTAACACCTCATATCACTTTGCGGCCTCACGCACGGTATTCCCACGGGTGTCGCCTTACCTTTGCCCGGGACCGTTTGCGCCTTTTGGCACATGTATATGACAGTGTCGCTAGCATCCATATGATAAGGAGCCCGGGCTGACATGGCTAGTCGTAAACCCAAAGTGGCACAGACTTACAGGGACAGGCATCCATGACCCAGCATCGAACGTGTCGGTCATCAGCGAGTGAATCCAGGCTGTAGCACTGGGCTAGCAGGACTCCGGTGAACCGGGCTGTAGCGGGCTAACAGGACTCCGGTATTCATCGCGTGACATTTCCCCGAAGGGACAGACACAGGAACGAAGAAGGACACATGCCGGCCAGCCTAAGTGTTCCGGAGCAGTAGCAAGCTACCATGGCCCAGTGGAAACACTAGGAGACATTTCCCGGTAAGAGAGGCTACTAAGGATAAACAACTAGATAGTCAGATCCCACACATACCAAGCATTTCAACAACATACACACAATATGCTCGATATGTGCAGATACAACATGGCATCACAACATGACTCTACAACTCAAGTAATTTATTCAATAGGCTCCGAGGAGCGAGATATTACAAACATGGGTCTCATGATCCAACACTCAGAGCATACAATCAAAGCACAAGCGGAAGCTATCATGTCTGAGTACAGACATCTATAAATGAAAAAGGCTGAGAAGCCTGACTATCTATCAGATCCTGCCGAGGGCACAAGATCGTAGCTGAGGTATCAAGCTAAACGTCGAAGTCCACGCGAAACTACTAGTGAGACCGAAGTCTCTCTGCAAAAACATAAAATAGGCAAACGTGAGTACAAATGTACCCAGCAAGACTTACATCAGAACTATCTCCATATGCATCATTATCAACAAAGGGATGGTGGGGTTTAACTGCAGCAAGCCAGCTTTGACTCGGTGGCTATTCTGAACTACGACTGCAAGCGACTCTTTTGAGGTGGCGCACACGAGTCCACATATTCACCATATCAATACACCACTATGGATCCGCTCCCGTCTCCCTACGAGAACGCCATCCATAGCACTCACGCTTATCTTGCGTATTTTAGAGTATCCACTTTCACTTGTCTATGAACTGATATAAGCAACCCAAAAGTCCTTTTCCGCGGACACGGCTATTCGAATAGATCATATTAACCCTGCAGGGGTGTACTTCTTCACACACGCTCTCACCACTTACCGCCGTTTACACGACATGTACTCGGCAACCTTCAAGCGGAAGCCCAACGTGGGTGTCGGCCACGGCCTGCCTAAACACTCAAGTCTCTAGTCCAGGTTTATCGCCTATTCGGGTTCCATCCATGTGGAGATCCGGCCGGAGTTTCGCTCACAGCCCCAAACGATGTGTACAGGGTTCCGTGACACCAAACGGGCGCCCGGTTTACCCGGCCACGTGCCTACCGCATCACAGCCCACCCCTAAAGTCAGCGCTGCGCACGGCCTCCAGCATACTACAAACACCAGAAACTACTTGCAACTCCTGGACAGAGGACAAGGGTGATTAAGAAGCCGAGAGGGTCCATTGGTTTCGGGCCCAATGCGTGGTAGTAGCTGAATCATGGATCACAAACACAGAACTCAGTTCCTGAGGACGGCTGCAATGAGACAACCCACCATGTACTCCTACATGGCCTCTCACCGCTACCTTTACCAAATCGTGTTCACACGCTTAGCTCACACACCGTAGGACATGTTCACACACCTCTGATCCATCCCGGATGAATCAGACCTGACTCAACTCTAAGCAGTAGCAGGCATGACAAACAAACATAAATGAGTAGGCACATCAGGGCTCAAACAACTCCTACTCATGCTAGTGGGTTTCATCTATTTACTGTGGAATGACAGGTCATGCAGAGGATAAAGGGGTTCAGCTACCGCAGCAAGTAACAGATGAATCGATGTTGTCCTAATGCAGTAAAAGAGAGCAGGGGCGAGAGAGTAGGATTGTATCGGAATGAACAAGGGGGTTTTGCTTGCCTGGCACTTCTGAAGATAACATTGTGTCTTCATCAGTGTCAACGATCACATCATCGGTATCACGTCTATCGAGAGGGGACAAATACCGGCAACACAGAAGGGAACACAATCAATGCAATGCACAATATGATGCATGATCATGACATGGAAAAATGAATGTGTTTTGGGCTAATGCAACTAAAACCAGATTAAATGAAGTTGGTTTGAATCCAAGATTCAAATTCAAACTCCATATGTGATTATTCAAATGCCATGTACTTGATTTGTGCTAAACAGCAGCTATAAGTTGTTCTAACATGCATGAAAATGGTACAGATGGATTCCTTGAATTTTTCTGATAATTTTTCATATATAATTTATTTAATTAGGAGTTACGGTTAATTTTCTATGATTTTTAGAAGTTTTAGGCATTTTCTGAAATTTCCTGAATTATATAAAAAAAATCCAGAAAATATTACTGCGTCATACTGACGTCACGATGACGTCAGCAGGTCAACGTGGCACAGCCCGGTCAACCCCTGACCGGTGGGTCCCGAGTGTTAGTGTCTAACTAACTAATCTAACTTAGTTAATACTAACCTAACTTGATTAGCCGGGCGGGGCCCGCATGTCAGTGAGAGAGAGGGGGGTCAAACCCGGGTCAACTCGCCGGAGTTGACCCGCGGCTCGTCGCCGGCGAGGCCAGGGACGGCGGAGAGCGCCGGGATTTGCCCTCCGATGACCAAAAGAGCGGCGGAGGGGCTCCACGGGATGCCCAGACTCGCGCGCATCTAACAGGGCGGACGGGAGAAGCTAAGGTGGCCGGAGGCGACGGCAATCATGACGACGGCGGCGGCCGGAGTTCGGGTGAGGCACGGGCGGTGGCTACGGTGCGCCACAGGAGCGATAGACTAGGGTTTTGGAATCCTGGCGTGGTGCTGAGCATGGTGGTGTGCTTGGACGTGCCACGCGTGAGCTCTAGCCACGGCGACCTCGTGGCCGGCGGCAATGGGCTCTCGGGCTCGGCGGAGATGATGGATACGGCACGAAATTGAACGAAAATACGGAGGGGAAACGAAGAGGAGCTCACGTCGAGTCCGCAGGGGTGGTCAGTGGGCTCGGGGAGGGGCTGGTGACGACGGGAGGTCGCCGGCGATCTCGGTGGCCCGAGGAGGAAGAAGGCGTCGGGGACGGCGCTCCGAGGCTTCCGGCGTCACATGGGTTGGTGGAGACGAAGAAGAAGGCGCGGTGGTTCTTCTGGAGGCATCGGCGAGGCGAGGGGTGGCCGGTGGCCGCGGCGAACGGCGTCGGTGGCGACGGCTGCGCTCGGCACGAGAGGGAGAGAGGAACAGAGGAGGTGGAGAGCTCGGGAGAGAGTGAGGGGCGACCGGGGAGGCCGCGTGTCGACGTCCAGGGCGTCCAGAGCGTCGGGGGAGAGCGGTAAGCAGGAGCTGGCGAGGCGCGTGGCCAGCGCGCGGCGGGCACGCGCTCGTCCTCCTGTCCAGGGAGGAAGACGACAGGGAGGCTGTGGTGGTGGGCTGGGCCGGCCACTTGGGCCGCCAGGTAAGCCCAGGTGAGATTCCTTCTCTCTCTCTGCTTTCTGTTTTATATCTCTGTTTTCTATTTTGTTCTGTTTTGTTTTGGTTTAGTAAAAATACTAAACCATTTTATAAAATCCTGAAAATAATTATGTGGCTAGAACTAAAATATACCAAACCACATAAAATGTTCCAGAATTATTGGACATATATTAATTATATATAAAATATAAATCCAATGCAATTAGTTATTGAATTAATTCAAATGGCCAAAACAAATATTTCTGTGACTCCAAAAATATTGGTTTGAATTTTACCTCTTACCAATATTTCTATAGAATAACAGGAACATTTTCTTGGATTCATTTGAGAAGAATTAAATGCTGGTTATTTTTAGAGGTTTTCTGAGGCTTTTGAAAATTCCTCAATTCAAATTTCATTTGAATTTAAACATGATGCAGTAACCAAGCTAGTCCAAGGCCAGGGTAAAGCTAGGGATGTGACAGGATAACCCGGCCTCTCCTGGCCGGTTTATGTCCAGTAGTAATATCCCCAACATTAGGCCCCACATTGATTTGAACTTGTTCATGTCAATCATCAACACTTAGAAGAATTTTTCCCTTTGCATCTTCACATAGATCTTGTAAACTATTGTGGTGTCATCCTCCAGATTTGTAATAAAACGTCGTGACATCACCTGTTCATTTAAAGTCGAAGATATCCTTTCATTAATGAGCTCCCAGCAATCGAAACAACAATCTCGTTATATATCCATTATTTGGGCTCCTAGATTCCCGCGCCTGTCACTTATCTTTTTACCCATATAAATAGGGCTAAGGACCCCTTTCCCTTTCTTTCCTTTGACTTTCCATCTCTTCTTCCTCCTCGCGATGCCCCTGCACCCGAGCGCCGCCGCCATCGTCGAGGCTCACCTCTATCTCATCATTGGCTGCTGCATCAACATGATCGCACCAGAGAGACGCGGCACACCTCCACTGCTTCAACATCTACTGTAAGTTCCTCCCTTTTTCCTTTGTAGATCCATTTAGGATTCATACGGGTTCATGGCACTCTCTTCATGTTCTTCGTCAGTCCATAGATAGCAGACCTCGAGCTTGACTCGTTTCGTGCATTAGCTATGGTAGTCCTTATCTCGGTCATTAAACCAAGCTTTAAACATATAAGAACTTGATCTGGACCTTTAGTAAACTGCTTCAGGACTAAACTTTTTAGGTCTAAATATTTTTTATTTTCCTGACTTGTGGTAAATCCAAAATTCCAACGCAATCTTGTGAAACCTGTTTTTCCTCACTTAGTCTTTTTTACCTTAGATCTGCACCTTCCTTATCTCCGTAGGCGGTTTATCCTTGTAGAAAGAAATCGGTCATATGCCATTAGTCCCCTTGTAAACCGCTCATCGCTTTAGCATTTATAAACGCTCTATCGTAGGCGGTTTATAACTTCCTCCGATTTAAAAATTCTACATGCTTGAATTCCTTTTTTCTCAACCTATTACACTTTATGCGTTGTCATTTATGAATCATAAACCGGCAGTAATCTTTTCCAGCTCTTCACTAGCAATGGCCAAACAATTCTATTCCTGTAACTGGGTCCCTTCCCGGGTTACTGAGGAGCAACTGAATGGATGTGTCAAAATTAGCACATTACCGAAGAAGAATGAAATCCAGTGGCGAGTTCCCGGTCCAGAAAATCCTCCTACCCCCAGAGATGGCGAAGTAGTAGTGTTTGCTGATCATATAGGTCGTGGTTTTAAATCGCCTGGATCCAAGTTTTTCTGGGATGTACTAGCCAGCATTCAGATCCAGCCTCAAGACATTGGACCCAACTCTGTATCCAATATATGCAACTTTCGTGTGTTTTGTGAAGCCTATCTACAAGAAGAGTCGATTGTCGAGCTGTTCCGGGATTTCTTCCACTTAAACCGTCTCACTGAATTCGTAGAAGGGCCTAATACTGAACTCGGTGGCGTCTCCATTCAGAAAAGGTAGGATGTTAGCTTTCCTCACCCAAACTTCACAGTCACCCAAAGGATTGGAATCAGACTTGGTTCTATTGCAAGGACACTTCTCCTGAAGATGAGAACCCTCTGCCAGGTTACCGTGCTCACCGGCCTAGCAACACTCATCCGCTTCCGCAATGACTAAGTGCCAAGGAACGGGCCTAGTATGCACCACATCTCGCCAAGCTTAGAGCTTTCATGGCCAACGGTTTGAAAGGTGTGGACTTTGTCCGTTGCTGGCTATCCTGGAGTATCTTGTCGGTAAGTCGCCGCTCCGGTTTAATGTGCGAGTACACCAGTGACGTAAAAGACTCCCAACATCATATTGACATTCAGCTAACAGATGATGAAGTTACTGAGTCTGTCAAGAAAATGTTGAATGAACCGGAAGCTGTCTGTAGCAAGAACGGGCTAAGTCCCTTTTATACACAGAACAAACCGCCCGCTGTAAGAGTTTTTTGCTTCCGCTTTATACCTGATATTTTTTGAATTGTGCAACTTTTAATATCCTCTACTCATTTTTAAACAGGGTGATGATCCGTTCTGGAAAAAGAAACCACCAGAGAAAATGGTTAAGGCTCCTCGTCAAAAAATGAAGGCGGTCAAGAAATCTGCTAAGAGGAAATCAACTGAGCCAATCGGTTTAGAGCTTGATGACGACCCTGATGAACCGGATGCAGAGGTAGATCTTGATTCTCTTGGTTCACTTTTCATACACCTCGTTGACAATGATATTTATCAGGATGACGCCGAGGGCAGCCAAGATGATGACGCAGAGGTAATTATCCTTCCCTCCAGTTCAGATCCTCTGCCGACACAAAAAATTCGTCAAGCAATCCGGAAAGTAAGATTTTCTCACCCCCTAGCTTACTTGGACCCAAAATTTCTTTTGAAGAAGCAGCAACACGAAGCTCGCCGCACAACCCGTCATAGCGGCCAAGTAATCACTTCCACCGATCTACCAAATACTCTAGTTTGGAAGCGCCAATCTAAGGTTTCAAATACTTCCAATACTTCTTACCCCAAGGCGGGTTATTTCCGACAGCCTCTTAATCCGTCCGATTTGAATTATTAGGGAACGCCACCTTCATCATCAGGCGAATCAACTCCCACACAGCTTCCACCCCTCAAGACCGTCCCTGGGTAAATGTCTTAAGCTGTCTCTTTTTGATGCTTTATGCTTATGTGCTATACTGATGTGTATATCTTCCTCTTTCAGAGCCAAGGCTGGACCCAGTAATAAGGGTCATGTAGATAAACCGTCTGATGTCCATGTGACAGTTGAACCGGCAACAATTTCAGAACCGGAGAGAGCAACTGCTGATGCCACGCTTGATGACCTGCCACCCCCAGATCATGTTTCTACTGAACAAGTAGAAGTTGATACTGCAGTGCAAGCTGATAAACCGACAAGTCCAGTCCATACTGATGATGGAGCGTCTAGTCCAGTTAAGGATACTGATATTCCACCAACTTCAGTAAAGGCCGTTGGCGACAAGGAAGATGAGGTTATCATTACTGGCATTGGCCACACCTCCCCTAGCCATCCTGTTGTCTTAGCAAAACATAGCACCAAAGAAGAACATGCTGCCATGGAGGAAGGCAAATGGAGCACCGATTTATCAAGCTATGCACACCTCAACGCCCAGGAGATCCATTCTGGTTTTTTAATCCACCTGTACACAAACCGTGACTACAAAGCCGGTTTAGTGAACTTAATGAAGGAACGCCATGAGGTAATTACCAATCCTTTTCTCTCTTAAGTCCAATTGTAAGTATCAATTCCCGTAGCTCCCAAGGGCCGAGTTATGATAGTAATAAAAAACAGGGACTTCAATAATACCGTACTTCTACATACTTATCCTCCAAGGGTTGGTTGATCCTTTAAAAATGAACCGGTACTTTAGCATTGTATCCTCATAAGTTTCGCCTTTGTAGTCCCCAAGGGCTGGTTTACCTTTCCAAGGTGAACCGGGACTTTAACCACTGTTACTTTTGAGCAGATGTACATTAGCCCCCAAGTGCCAAGAATAATGCTTGCATTATACTTGGGACTTGAAATAATTTTCTAGAATAAAGCGAGTAGGCATTAGCCCCCAAGTGCAAAGTGCATAACTTGTTATACACTTGGTACTTCAAATATATACAACCCGTTGATGACATGTCTGTTCTTTATAGGCTGAGCTGAGCAAAAAGGACGCCCAAACCGCTAACCTTCAAGAGAACATCAAATCTCAGCAAGCAGAGGCTTCTAAAGCAAAGAGGAACTGACCAATGCCTTAACAGCCATGGAGAAGCTGAAGGAAAACTTCAAGAAGGAACGTGCAGATTGGGACACGGAGAAGGCCGCTTTAGTAAAGAAGGCCGAAGACACAGAGGCAACCCTTAAACTGGTGGTTGAAGAACTAACCAGTTTAAAGCGGCAAATAAATGCTACGACCTTTGATGTATTTGGTAAGTATCCTCATTTGATGTTTTTCAAGTCATTCTACCATATCAATTACAGGTTTACTGATGCTTGCAATGTCACAGGTACCCGCATTACCCATCTGGGCTCTGACATGCGGATGAAGCTGAAGACATGCGGATCCCAATGAGCTATCTGCACTGCTGCTGATAACAGGCCTCCTCCAACATTGATAAAAGAAACCATCGAGAAGCTGTCAATGTTGCCTACCCAGTTGGATGAACTCAAAAGATCAACTGCAAGGTCAGGCGTGCTGACTGCGCTAATCCGGGCCAAGGCATGGATTCCAGATCTTGAACCGGCAGATAGTGGTCAAGCCTATCCCAGCGTAAAGGAAGACGGCTCAGAATTAAATAATGATGATCTCCGAAGGCTGACAAGGGAACTTCGACCCATAGTGAGCAAATTGGCGGATGAAACGGATCTATCGCATTACCAACCGGTTTATGATGCTGATCAGAAAATATATCCTACGCCAACACATGATGTAGAAGATATTGTTTCGCCAATTCGTAAGCACACTTATGCCCCTGACATTGATCCTTCCACCCTTATAAGTGAAGAAGCCATGTTCCAAGCTTTAACTGGAATAGATTGGATAACGATTGATTTCCAGCCACTTGGTAGAGAAGAGGAGGATGCACCGACTCAAGATGACCCGCAATCTTCAAGTCGCCCTGATGATGAATCCTGGACCGGAGGCCTGTTCAATCTGATGCAGCCTACCATTCTGACTGAAACAATTATCCTTTGTGGGCATTTAAAATGCCTTGTAATAGGCTAGTTCAAACACTTGTCTGCTTATGCCATCGAGCATACTTATTTTGCTTGACACTGATAACTCGCCATGCTTTTGGGATCTTTATTATATGCATAATACGCAGTGGCTGTATTTTAACTTGTCCCTGTATACAAGAGATTGAAGGGGTCCTAGCGGTTTACCGCTGGACGGGTCACGCTGCCCAAATATATAGCCTAGTCATACAGCCAAAGCTGTTTAAAAAGAATCAGATATAAAATAGAGAATACTTGTTACCTTCATTGTTTGACCCATGACTGTTATAAAAGGGTGATAACGCCAAGCTGGAGTGTAGATGACTCCTTCCAAGTTTGCCGGTTTACGATAAAACCGTACCGGGTTATGATAAACACCGGTTTTATCCATATAATACTAGTGACTTGTAGTCAAACTAGACTAGACCGGAACAATAAAGGCCGGATTATTGATGATCATGTAGTAACAATTTAGCATTGTAAGTCACGCCGAGTTGTAATAAACACTGGGTTATCAGGAAATACTTATGAATTTTATCAAAAGAGAAGAAACACTTTGCAAAAAATACAAGAATAGTATGCAAGGCTTTTCATGGGCTGCCAGGCCACTGAGTTAAAACATTTTTCAAAGCCTTTTAAGATGGACCTCAATTTTTAACCAATCATCATTTTAACTTTGACAAGTTCAGGGTCTATGAGATTGACTTGTCAAACGTTTGATGGTTATACCAGGTTTACCTGGACGGAGTGGCTTACTTAAAGAGGCAGGATAACCCGGGGTTTTATGTGAATACACCTGGCTTCCAAGCCTGGCTTGATAGCCTACTGCAAGGGTGCAGACTCTTTATTCTTTGGGAAGAAAAGAGCCCCCAAGCAATATTTGAGCTGTGCTCGGTGGGTGCCTATGTTTGAGTTGTGCTGGTGCAACACTCTCTTTGGCCCCACATAATTTCCTTTTGGCTTTAAGCCTATCAAGAGGTGTAGCTATGGTGTGAATACAACCAAGCCCCCTTGTGATTTCCCTTTGGCCCTAAGACGATCAAGAGGTGTAGCTAAGGTTCAGATATGATCAAGCCCCCTGGTGATTTCCTTTTATATGTGTGACATTACAAGCCGGATCAACAGAATTCCGCTCTGTAAACAGAAGCCTCCATGTAAACATATATGATGTAAAACAACAGAGACCCCGCATTAGCTAAGGCTCCGGTTTATCATAGTAATTATAATATATACATTCTCATAATTATGTACATAAAAGAGCCTATGGCTCAAGTATAGTAAGGCCAAAGATGAACTATATTCCACGGCCGCTAGGTCTCCTCCTCCAATTTACGTGAGTCTTTGTGCTCTCGAACATCGATAAGGTAGTATGATCCATTGTGCAAATTTTTGCTGACCACAAAAGGCCCTTCCCAAGGTGGGGATAACTTGTGCTTATCAGTCTGATCCTGGATGAGCCGGAGCACCAGATCGCCTTCTTGAAAAGATATGGTTTTAACCTGGTGGCTGTGATAAAGTCGCAGATCTTGTTGATAAATCACGGAACGTGCCGCCGCATGATCACGCTCCTCATCTAGCAGGTCCAATGAGTCCCGACGTGCTTTTTCATTATCAGCTTCAACATAAGCCACCACACGGGGCGAATCATGACATATGTCACTAGGGAGAACTGCCTCTGCTCCTTAAACCATGAAGAAAGGCGGGTAACCCGTAGATCTATTTGGTGTGGTGTTGATACTCCATAACACGGAAGGTAACTCCTCCACCCAACAACCCGGCGTCCGCTTTAAAGGAACCATAAGCCGAGGTTTGATACCTCTCAAAATTCTTGATTGGCCCTCTCTGCTTGACCATTAGATTGGGGGTGAGCCACTGATATCACGTAAAGCCAAATGTGCTCACATTGACAAAATTCTTCCATAGCACCCTCGGACAGATTAGTACCATTATCCGTTATAATGCTGTGTGGAAAGCCAAACCAGAATATCACCTTTTTGATGAATTGAACCGTTGTGGCCGCATCACGCTTACTGACTGGCTCTGCCTCGACCCACTTGGTAAACTCATCAACCGGCACCAGCAGGTGGGTCTTCGTGTCCTTGGACCTCTTAAAAGGTCCCACCATATCAAGCCCCCAAGTTGCAAACGGCCAAGTTATTGGAATCATTCTTAATTCTTGAGCCGGAACATGAGCACGGTGTGCAAACTTTTGACAACCATCACACCTGTTTACCAAATCCTCAACATCAACATGAGCCGTCAACCAATAGAAGCCGTGACGAAAGGCCTTAGCCTCCAAGGATTTTGTACCGGCGTGGTGACCACAATATCCTTCGTGGATCTCACATAAATCTCACAACCTTCCCAAGGAGATACACAACGCTGAAACGCCCCTGTGATGCTGCAATGATGTAGCTCCCCATTGACAATGGTCATAGACTTGGATCGCCGGACTATCTGCCGAGCCAAGGTTTCATCGCCCGGTAACTCGCCCCGGTTCATGTACACCAGGTACGGGACCGTCCAATCCAGAATAATATGAAGGGCCGCCACCAATTGAGCCTCCGGGTTGGGCACAACCAAATCCTCCTCCGTAGGTATCTTAACTAATGGATTATGCAGGACATCTAGAAAGGTATTGGGTGGCACCGGTTTATGCTGATATCCTAAGCGACTTAAAGCGTCTGCTACTTCATTCTTCCGCCGGTCTATATGGTCCACTTGATAACCCTTGAAATGACCAGCCACTGCATCCACCTCTCGTCTATATGCTGTCATGAGTGGATCCTTGGAATCCCAAGTGGAAGATACCTGCTGAGCCACCATGTCCGAGTCACCAAAGCACTTAATCCGGCTAAGTTCATTTCCATAGCCATATGAGGACCATGGAGCAAGGCCTCATACTCAGCTACATTGTTAGTACAAGGGAACATTAAACGGAGAACGTAACAAAACTTATCACCTCGTGGGGAAGTTAATATAACTCCAGCCCCCGAGCCTTCCAATTGCCTGGAGCCATCAAAATGAATAGTCCAATAAGTGTTGTCTGGCTTTTCCTCTGGTGCTTGCGACTCTGTCCAATAATTGATGAAGTCCACAAGGTGCTTGGGATTTGATTGCTGTATGAGGTTTATACTTTAGCCCGTGAGGCCCAAGCTCAGTAGCCCATTTAGCAATC
This sequence comes from Triticum dicoccoides, assembly GCF_002162155.2. Taxonomy (NCBI): domain Eukaryota; kingdom Viridiplantae; phylum Streptophyta; class Magnoliopsida; order Poales; family Poaceae; genus Triticum; species Triticum dicoccoides. The sequence continues at coordinate 305,355,006 of NC_041382.1, read as the reverse complement.
TAGCCAGTTGCTTCTCTGTTCTTGATGATATCTCCCAAGGGGGCTGAACTGACCACTGTGATAGGATGACCCTGAAAATAATGCTTGAGCTTCCGGCTTGCCATAAAAACCCTATACACCAGCTTCTACCAATGTGGGTATCTCTGTTTGGACTCGATAAGCACCTCGCTGATATAATAAACGGGCCGTTGAACCAGAAACTCTTTCCCAGCCTCCTTGCACTCCACAACAATAGGCACACTAACAGCTCGGGCATTAGCAGCCACATATAGCAATAAGGGCTCCTTATCAACCAGAGCCGCAAGGATAGGTGGCTTGGCTAACTGTCTCTTCAGATCTTCAAGCACTTCGTCAGCAGCATCACTCCAGACGAAGTGATCCGTTTTCTTTAGTATCCGATACAAAGGGATAGCCTTCTCTCCAAGGCGACTTATAAACCGGCTTAAGGCTACAATCCGGCCCACCAAACATTGAACATCATTAATGCACGCCGGTTTAGCCAAAGATGTGATAGCCGCGATCTTCTCCGGATTAGCTTCAATGACCCTGTTAGATACCAGAAAACCAAAAAGCTTGCCTATCGGTACACCAAAGAAACATTTGGCCGGATTAAGCATCATCTTATAAACCCGGAGGTTATCAAAAGTTTCCTTCAAGTCACCTATCAATGTCTCCTCCTTTCTGGATTTGACCACAATGTCATCCACATATGCATGTACATTGCGCCTAATCTGTTTATGCAGACAATTCTGGACACAGTGCTGATAAGTTGCCTGGGCACTCTTGAGCCCGAAAGGCATAGATACATAGCAGAAGGCTCCAAAGGGAGTTATGAAGGTTGTCTTCTCTTGGTCGTTAACTGCCATTTTGATCTGATGATAACTAGAATAAGCATCCAGAAAACACAAACGGTCACAACCTGCTGTAGCATCAATAATTTGATCTATATGAGGGAGAGCAAAGGGGTCAGTTGGACAGGCTTTATTTAAGTCCATGTAATCCACACACACATACGCCAAGTGCCGTTTTGCTTAAGTACCAGCACCGGATTAGCTTGCCACTCAGGGTGAAAGACCTCCACAATAAACCATGCTGCCTAAAGCCGGGCTACCTCCTCACCAATAGCTTTACGCCTTTCTTCGTTGAAGCGGCGAAGAAACTGCTTGACCGTTTTAAACTTAGGATCTATATTAAGGGTGTGCTTAGCGAGTTCCCTCGATACACCTAGCATGTCAGAAGGATTCCATGCAAAGATGTCCCAGTTCTCACGGATGAACTCGATGAGCGCGCTTTCCTATTTCGGATCCAGGTTAGCGCTGATGTTGAACTGCTTGGATGAATCGCCAGGAATAAAGTCAACCAGCTTAGTCTCCTCAGCCGATTTAAATTTCAGTGCCAGATCATGCTCAGTAGTTGGCTTTTTCAGAGAAGTCATATCTGCCGAATCAACATTGTCCTTATAAAATTTCAACTCCTCCGTGGCACAAACTGACTCAGCATAAGCTGCATCACCTTCTTCACATTCCAAAGCAATCTTCCGGCTCCCATGCACCGTGATGGTCCCCTTATGACCCGGCATCTTAAGCTGCAAATAAACATAGTAGGGCCTTGCCATGAACTTAGCATAAGCCGGTCGTCCGAACAGGGCATGATATGGACTCTTGATTTTCACCACCTCAAAATTCAACACCTCTGATCTTGAATCATGATCGTCTCCAAAAGCAACTTCCAGAGCTATGTTGCCAACTGGGTACGACGATTTACTAGGCACAACCCCATGAAACACAGTGTTCGACAGTTTAAGATTCTTATCTGTTAACCCCACGCGATGAAAGGTTTCATAGTAGAGGATATTGATACTACTTCCTCCATCCATAAGCACCTTGGTAAATTTATACCCCCAACCTGAGGTGCCACCAGTAAAGCTAGATGACCCGGATTGTCAATCCGGGGTGGATGATCCTCTTGACTCCACAGGATGGGCTGTTCAGACCAGCACAGATAACGAGGTACCGCCGGTTCAACGGAGTTCACGGCTCTTTTATGAAGCTTCTGATCGCGCTTAGATAAGCTAGTGGTGAAGACATGATACTTCCCGCTATTCATTTTTTTTTGGATTGCTCCCATAACCCGATTGCTGCTGCTACTGACTCCCCTGATGGTTATAACCTCACTGGTTGCCTTGGTTGTTCTGATTGACATGTCCGGGTTGGTTGCCCTGGAACCCTAAATCGGAACTGCCACCACCATAACCCAGCCCATGGAAACTGCCTCCTGAACCGCCGGGCGGTCCATTGTCATATTGAAAGAGATTTGAATTTTTTAACTCCCGCATGATAAAGAAATCCTTCCAAATATGCGTAGCTGGCCTCTCCTTTGATCCGTTCTTTGGGCAAGGCTGGTTTAACAGGCGCTCCAGATTGGGTCCTGAACCTCGACCCCGCTGGGGCGGTTTACCCTTATGCCGCTGGCCATTATCCTGGGCGTTGGTGTTAGCCACAAAGTCCAAGCTATTATCTGCCTTGCGTTTACCATTGTTCCCATGACCTGCCGGATTATGCTGCTGCCCCTTGGCATTGCCGCTCTTCCGACCCGTCCCTGTCTTGTCATCATCAGACTGGGGGTCCTTGGTACTATCAGAGTCGGCATATTTTACCAGAGCCGCCATAAGCGTTCCCATGTCATTACAATGGTGTTTGAGCCATCCCAATTTCAGCTTGAAAGGTGCAAACCGGCAATTGCCTTCCAATGTTAAAACGGCCATGTCAGCATTGATGCGGTCTGATGAATGCAAAATCTCCGAAAGCCGTTGCACCCAGTGGGTTTTTGATTCTCCTTCCTCCTGGACACAGGCAGCTAAATCCACGATGGACATGGGTTGCTTGAACGTATCTTTAAAGTTCTAGATAAACCGGGCCCTCAACTCGGCCCATGATCCAATAGAGTTGGCTGGAAGATTTTTCAACCATGTGCGAGCTATTCCCTCCAACATCATGGTAAAGTATTTGGCACATGCCGCTTCGTCCACATCCAGCATCTCCATTGCCATCTCATAACTCTCCACCCATGACTCAGGGGATAAATCGGCGGTGTAATTTGGCACCTTACAAGGGCCTTTGAAATCCTTGGGTAACCGTACATTGCGCAGTGCTAGGACAAGACATGGCACTCCCAAAGAACTGGAGGTAATCCCTGGTTCCACCGATGTTGTCGGACGAACCGGAGTGAACTGATGAACCGGCGTGAGTTGACGAACTGGAGCTTCGTGTTGTGCCTCTAACTCGGCTTCCCGACGTGCCCTAGCGCGATCCACTACATCCTGGGCATTGCCTCCGCCACCCGTCGGGTTATTACCATGGGGCGGATTACGATTCCTCGCACTACTTCATACGGCCGGTTCATCGATATGCCTGTCGTAGCTCCGGCTTGGGTGGGGAGTAGAATGAATCCTTTCGTGGCTATATGAATAGGCCTGCTGCTGAGCCAAAGCCGTCTGAAGGAGCTCCCTAGCCCGCCGTGTCTCAACCACTACTAGGGACTCGCCATCAATCGGGAGAGCTGCCAATCGTGAAGCGGCAGCAACGATGTTATCCAACGGGTTAGAGTAATGACCCGGAGGTGTTGAGACGTGTCATGATGGAATATCATTCTGACGAAGCGGAGGCGGTGGATCCATCACAGGAGGCTAAGCCGGTGCCCCAATCCCAGGTACCTCCGCCCAGCTTACAACGGGTTTGTTGCTGGTGCCCGCTCTTGGCGTGTTAAAGAGATTCCTCGCCTCCAAGACCGATGGAAGGCGCGACCGATATCTTCTCCTCATGACGTCATCTAATGCACTCTCATCCAACATAAGCATGTAAGCATGAGCCTCCAATCCGGCCCGCTTTGTAGCCATCCTGGTGTTTTCTGTTGCCAGGTCCGCTTTAGCTTGAGTTATCTGATCCTTCACCTTTGCAATCTCTGTGTTGTGCTGATCCCGGTTTGCCGCGTCCACCTCTGCTGCTAGCAATGTTGCTAAAGTGTCGAATAGATCGGACAAAACCTGAGCCGGAGGCGGCGCAGAGCCCCCTGCTCCCGCTAGTGTTGCTGTTGCTGAACCGGAGATCATTGCCACGGCGGTAGAAGAGTGCTACTCTGATTGTGTACTGGCCATGAAGACCGCGACCCATCTTGGTAGATCGAGCTGGTCTGGAATATTGTTGCCATCGGAACCTCCACTAATTCGGCCATCCTGTAGCTGGTACAGCGATTCTGTCTCTCTGGTTGAAGACTCGTCATCAGAGCAGACAACGGTTTCGCCACCAGTTGCCGATCTGTCCTCATATTCTTCTCCATGGATGACACCAACGAAGACATGCTTTACGGTGGGCTGAACCTGGCAAGAGCTTACACGCTGAGCCGTCTCGATGATGTCGGTGCAGATGTTCGGCTTAGGGCCCGGTTCACCGATCTTGCCGATGAAGACGTGAATTCCACCAAAGGAGACCCGGTACCCGTACTCAATTGAACCGGCCTCGGGACTCCATCCTGCATCATCGATGTAGAGCTTGCCGCGATGACTTTTAGTCATCCGGTCCACAGCGTATCCCCTGAGTCCTTCAAAGCTGCCCTTCAAGAACTCGAAACCATCGTGCGATAGCCCCACGGTGGGCGCCAACTGTCGTGGAATTGTCACGGCATATGTCCTTGTGAAAGGACTTGGTCATGGAGCCATCGCTACGGGTTAGCTTAAAGGGGTTTAAAGTGGACAAAGTGCACAAGAGTTTATACTGGTTCGGCCCCTTACGATGAAGGTAAAAGCCTAACCTAGTTGTGATTGTAAGGCTAGGGTTTCGATGACCAGGGAGCGAATCCGCTTTGCCTGGCTCTCGAGTTGTTGTGTGTTATCCCTAAACCGCCATCGGGTCGTCCCTTTATATACATAGGTCGACGCCCACCGGTTTCCAGAGTCCCGAGGCCGGATCATAAACGTCTCCGTCTCGGTCTCTACTCCTGACTTATCATACAAGTATACATCAGTATCATTTTATGTATACAAGCCTTAATCCGCCTTTGGGCCTTGGGCCTTCATGAAGCGCCATCATACATGTCTTCACGGGCTTCAAATAAAATAATCATCATAAGGATGACCCGGCCTCTCCTGGCGGGTTTATGTCCAGTAGTAATATCCCCAACAAAGGGTACATCGGACTTTGTGTCCCGGGGAATCAAAATCCCTTCATCCGAAGACAAAAGTGAAGGGGGGCCACTGTCTCCTTCCCTCTTAGGAAGAAAAGGGCCGCCTCCGAAGATTGGGAGAAGCAGGCTCCTAAGCGAGGCAAGATGCCTAAGGTGGGTGGCTCGGGCTTGGAGGACATCGAAGCGCAGTCTCATGATGAGGACAAGCCTGAGTCCAAATCGTAAGTGAACAAGGCTATTTTAAACATGTGCCGTTCTTTTCTTATAATGCCTGGGATATATATTTTTTGCAGCTTAGCACGCAGTCTTCCTCAGCAATCCTCTTCCTCGGGGGACCTTCTCCCAGATATGATGGAAAGCGAGACGCCCCCACCGGCCTCTCCGTCCAATAGGTTGGACGACTTCAAGGTGTCGTTGCAGAGGGTCTCCCCCGACCAATAAGTGCTGCAAGGGATGATGAAGACATTACCCGAAGGTGATACTTCGGTGGCCCAGGGTCTGGGGAACAACAATGAAGGCCCCGAACAATCCGGTATACAGCCGGATATGAATGAACGGATCCCTTCAAAGGGTGGCCGTACTCCTACAGCAGCCTCCGGAGACCTAGAGGCGCCGGATGTCATGACGAACATGCTGCGGCAGGCATCCGTCTTAGAGGAACATCATACCTTGATGGGCATGGTGGTTGAAAAGGTCCTGTCCGCTAAGAGTGGATTGGATGAGGCCTTTGCGAGCCTACCGAGATGCTTCGAGGTTTGTATTGTAAGATGTGCAATTGTGTTTTATTCCGAAAATACACCTGTGTATAGATAGTAGCCCCTAAGACTCAGGTTGGCTTCCCATGGGAGGCGAACGGAGGATCAAGAAGAAATATTCATGGACTAATCTGATTAACTTGAACGCAGGCTGCTTCCCCCTGGCTACTTCCCAGACTACGGATATTGTCGAGCTACAACAGAAGCTTGATGTGGCCGGGGATGACACATTAACCAATATGCGTCTTGACGAATCGCAAGGTATGTATTGGGGGCAGTCCCTTCACATACATTGTTGTGATATAAGCATGATGCTGAAAGTTATATACTATAATATGCATGGCTGCAGATGTTGCTGTCGCCTTTGAAATTCTTCGGGCGGAGCTAGCTCGGGCCAAGGAGCTGGCCCGGTGTAGTAATGCGGCTGCCGAAAAGGCATCAGCTGAGTTAAAAGCCGAACGAACTGTTCGTCGTCAAGACGAGGAGAAGATATCCGTGATGGCGTTCAAAATAAAAAATGCTGCTAGCCGCTGTGAACTCCTTGAGAAGGAGAATGAAGCCAAAATGGCTAAACTTGACAAGGCCTTACGAGAGGCGAGAGAAGCACGGTCTGAATCCAGAGTAGCCCGTGAGGAGATCCGGCAAGCTGGGGAGATTGCGGCTGGTAAGCCATTTTTTCTATAGAATAAGTACGGAGATTCGAACTATGCTCAGCTTAACCAATTGTGGAATTCTCCGGACGAGTTTTTAGACTTGCTGAAGAGTTCTTCCGATGTGACGCAGTTTTACCAGGCGCGAGAGGGGTATGCAACGGAGAAGCCTTTCTGGTCACAATTCGGCGCGTTCAAGCGTGCCCTGTTGCTGAATGAGCAGATGTCCCAGTGGGCCGAGCTTCATAGGATATCCGACGATGCCATGAAGAACTTCATAATCCGATTATGGCCAACTGAGCCTATTCCAAATAGTTACTCCATCTTGGTACAACAGCTTTTTGACGCGGTGCCACGTATCGACGCTATGAAGCGGTCGGTGTGCATCAAGGGTGCACAGATGGCCTTTTCCCGAGTCAAGACATTTAGGGGGAAGATGAAGTCCACTGATGTTGCGGTGAAGAGTCCACCCAAGGGCAAGGACCGCCATGAACCGGAGCATTATTTTGAAGACGTCCTAGTGGCCGCCCACTTGATAGTGGGTCAATGCTTGAAAGACATAATGTTCGAGTGAGGTGTATGAGAATTGTACGAGACAATTTTATAGTTAAAATGTTTTTATGTTCCTCGACAGTTTGTATTCCTCCTGTGGGGCCGTTTTAATATAATCTGAAAGTTTTCCAGTCGTCGGCTTCAGCCCCCTCATAGGAAGTAAGGGGTGTTCGGAAAAGCATTTGATCACTCTTGACCCAACGTCTTGGTCCGTGAAGGAGGTGTCAAAGCAGCAAACCAGGCAACCAGACTATAGGGCATTAACACTTTCACTTAGCCATAACAGTTTTATGGTGGGTCTACGACATAGCCCCTGGTATGTACGTGGCTTATTCATACGATGCGTTTACATATTTGGCCGGAAAGAGGTCCTTCGTGTGACATGGAGGAATCGCTAGAGATTCCGATAAGTCATCGAGTGGTTGACCAGCTCTTGCCGCATCAGGACAGTCAGTTTTTGGCTTTCTCTACTGAGGTGCTGAGCCAGGTGAACCGGAAGCACAATCGCAGTAGTTCTCCCTTTAGTACCCTAGACGATAGAGCGGAATGTAGGATAGCAAGCACAGGAGTCGGGCAACCCAACTATTGACCCAAGACATGATTCGGAGTGGACGCATATAAGGCCAAACTCGCGACACCGAAGTACGTTGTAAAAGCTGTTCGGACTTTGTTGGCAACTCATTGGTTCACGTATCGAGCCCCTGGCAAGTTAACCCAGGGTATATCTGTGAAACAACCATAGGGGGCGTATTCATTTGTGGAAAGACGTGGATGATTAATTTGGGTAATGTGAACTGGGACCTAAGCAATATGCCAAAGATTACTTGATATATATAAAGGCCACGACCCCGGCTATTTGATATGCCCTGGGTCGAAGGCAGAGGAAAAAGGCATGTTACAGGCTCGAAAAAGAGTGTGGTCTACAGAAAGTTATTTTGGACCTCCTGTTGCACGTCTACGCTGCCTGTCCTCGGTGAGGGGAATCCTTGAAGGAAATAGCCCCGTAGGTGAGTGTACGGATCTGAACTCCGATGGAGTTGGTCTTAGATGTTTCTCCTTTGTGCCACCTGTTTTTAAGAGATAATGAAGAAAGAAAAAGGAAAGTAGATAAAAATGTTACCGGAGTGCTTGCAGACTTGTCCGGATTATGCTTCCGCCAATGCCCATGGTATCTTAAGTGCATAGTTATGTATGCGCGATATAGTTTTAAGGGGTATATGAGATGGGCAACGGAAGCCGAAATGCTATTTCTGCTCCGTATTTGATCGTTCTTCGGGGGCAAATTGCTTCTGACCCCTGGCATTTGGCTGGTGAAACACTCCGTCGTCCCTATTGCCTAGCGGCCCCCTTCCCTTGTGTTCGGCGTTGAGCTTGTCGGCCTTCTTGAGGACCCAATAGCTTTTGTTGGTATGATTAGCTGGTTTATTGTGGTGGCCGTGAATCTAGCAGGTCGATCCAGTATCCTGTCTAGGTTGGATGGTTCGTCTTTGTTCGCCTTGAATGGCTTTTTCCGTTGACCGGGCTTGGGATTGCTGAATCCGGCGTTGACCGCTGTGTCACGTGATCTTTCATTATCATTATGACTGTTCTGTTAGCTCTGTCGTGGCTTGCCATTGCCGTCTCAGATTTCGGAAGTGCCCGAGTCGCTGGCACTATTGCTTCTACGAGCGAGCCAGCTATCTTCTCCCAGGAAAAAGTGGGTCATTAGAGCGGTAAGGGCTGTCATGGATCTAGGTCCTTCTTGACCGAGGTGGCATGCAAGCCATTCATCCTGGAAGCTGTGTTTAAAGGATGCAAGGGCATCCGCGTCTGGACAGTCGACGATTTGGTTCTTTTTAACTAAGAACCTAGTCCAGAGCATCCTAGCTGACTCTCCGGGCTACTGGACAATGTGACTTAAGTCATCGGCGTCCGGTGGCCGGACATATGTTCCTTGGAAGTTGTCATGAAAGGCTTCCTCCAAATCTTCCCAGCTACCAATAGAATTTTCCGGCATATTGTTTAACCAGTACCGAGCTGGTCCTTTGAGTTTTAGTGGTAGGTATTTGATGGCATGAAGTTCGTCTCCGCGGGCCATGTGGATATGGAGGAGGAAGTCCTTGATCCATACCGTGGGATCCGTTGTTCCATCGTATGATTTGATATTTATAGGTTTGAAACCATTTGGGAATTCATGCTCTATTACTTCGTCTGTGAAGCAAAGAGGGTGTGCGGTGCCTCTATGCTGGGCCACACTGCGATATACCTCCGTTGGATTCCATTTGCGGTTTTCGGCCCGGGCGTGGCTAGGTTTTTCACGTCCGAATAGGTGGCCATTGTCGTGTGTCGAGGTATGTCCTCGCGATCCGTAGATCGCACTTGAGTGTCCTGCTCTACTACCCAAGTCTTGTTGAAGGTCGTATGCACAACCCTGAGCTGTTTTGTTCTTGCCTTTATGGCGAGGTGGGGCGGTCTGGTGTTCGGCTTGAGTTGCCGCTTTACTCGGACCAAGTTGTGGTCGACCTACCGCCTTGTGCAATGATGGCATGGGCTTGAGCGCCTTGTCGTCCCCCTGGGGTAGCAATCTATGGTTCGGGTAGATTTTGGCTGGGCCACTAAGGCCGTATTCTTCGATGGCTAGGACTTCGGTCCATCTATCATTGAGCAGATCTTGGTCAGGTTGAAGCTGTTGCTGCTTCTTTTTCAGGCTCCTTAAAGTGTCTATTAGTTGGCGCTTGAAGCGCTCCTGCTCAAGAGGTTTCTCAGGCACGATGAAATCCTCGGTACCGAGGCTCACCTCATCCTCAGAGAGCGGAAGGTAATTGTCATCCTCCGATCTTCGTGTGTGGCCTGTTTACCAGGGCTAACCGGCCCATCTTCCCGTTTATCTTGTTCATTAGCTGTATCAACGGGGTCTTCATTGTCTTCGGCATCATCGTCCATACCGTCAATGTTCTCGGAGTCGTAATAAAGTGTGTCGGTCGAATCCTTGACTGTGGCTATGAAGTGGGTGGTGGGTGGGAAGAAAAATTCTCCACTGTTAGCCCCTGGTTCGAGCCGGATATAGTTCGGCTGTGAGTCCTCCGCCAAGGATAGGTTCTTTAAGGAATTTATCACATCTCCCAAGGGCGAGTGCTAGAAGATGTTTGCGGCACTGAATTCGAAGATTGATAAACGATCAAGATCGGCGTCCGGCGGCTCACGTGGTTCGGAACTTATGGCCGGAGACGAGTCCGGAGTTCCGCTGACAAAGACGTCGTGAGAGGCTAAGTCTATGTGAGGCTCCGACGCCATGGAATCTGTGGCCTGCGTGGTGGGGTTGATCCTCCCGTCCTTGGATGGCACAGCTTGCTCCAGATCTAGGGCCAGAGCGGTTACAGGAGAAATCTCCTGGATGCGGCCAGATGACAGATTTAGGTCATGATCATCGGGGTGACCGGGAGCGGCTACCGCAGTCTCGAATCCGGTGAAGATCAAGTCTCCACGGATGTCCGCAACGTATTTCAAGCTCCCAAATCGGAACTGATGGCCAGGGACATAGCCTTCGATCTGCTCCAGATGGCCAAACGTGTTCGCCCGCAGTGCGAAGCCGCCAAACACGAAGATCTGTCCGGGGAGGAAAGTTTCTCCTGGGATGGCATCATTATTGATGGTTGAAGGGGCCATCAAACCTTTGAGCGACAGTAGAGAGGAACTCCCAATGAAAGCACCAATGTCGGTGTCAAAGCCGGCGGATCTCGGCTAGGGGGTCCCGAACTGTGCGTCTAAGGTCGATGGTAATAGGAGACGAGGGACACGATGTTTACCTAGGTTCGGGCCCTCTCTATGTAGGTAATACCCTACGTCCTGCTTGATTGATATTGATGAATATGAGTATTACAAGAGTTGATCTACCTAGAGATCGTAATGGCTAAACCCTAGAGGTCTAGCTTGTATGGCTATGATAATGAATCTCCCCTATCCGAACTAAGTCCTTTGGTTTATATAGACACCGGAAGGATCTAGGGTTACACAAGGTCAATTACAAAGAAGGGAATCTACATATTTGGTCGCCAAGCTTGCCTTCTACGCCAAGGAGAGTCCCACTCGGACACGCATGTAGTCTTCGGTCTTCGTATCTTCATGGCCCATCAGTCCGGCCCATGGCTAACAGGCCGGATGCCCGAGGACCCCTTAGTCCAGGACTCCCTCAGGGGGCAACATGGAGGCATGTGAGTGGCTGCAGGAGGCGGGGTAGGCGATGTGGAGCAAGGGGATTGGCCAGGGCCGACGGCGGGTGACGGTGCTGCCCTCTGGGCCGGCGAGAAGTGGCGGCGGCGAGGTGTCATGGCATTGAAAACAAGGCGGGGTTGGCTGCGGCTGGTGGTAGGTGGGGGTAGGGTTGTGTCCATTTTTAAGAGGGAAGGTCTATATATCGACAAAGGGGCTAGGTTAGCAGGATTTGGGGCTTCTGGAGCCCTTCGATCGCGATTCAATGGCACCGGTCGGAGGGGGCTAGGTGGGCTGTGTAGGAGGGTTGGGATGAGAGGAGAGGGAAGAAATGCAGCCCGGCACAGTTTTCAGAGACTGAAAATGTCCGACGAAAAGACCGGCTATACTGCCGCAATAGTTATCCGTTGGGGCATCAAACGGACTCCGAATGTGATGAAACTTGGCAGGCAGCCTACCAACAACATAGCGACACCGCACGCCAACTTTCATCCCATTCCGAGGATATTTTCCGACCACTTATAAAATAGAATTTCGGACATGCCAGGGGCGTGTGCGAGTGTGTCTGGGCTCAGAACGGGCAACAGAGAGAACTGGAGAAACCCGAACGGATGCAAGTTTTGAAAACATGATGATGCAATGCACACGATGACATGGCAAGATGCAACACGCAAGCGAATGACATGGCAAAGACGACAAATAACTAGAAGACACCTGGCGCATCGGATTCGGGGCGTTACAACTCTCCTCCACTAACAAGAGATCTCGTCCCGAGATCTAAGGATGGCACCGGAAAGAAGCGGAAGGGGAAGAGGTAAAACAAAGTTGCTTCTTTGACAAACGAGTGAAACCATGAACCTTGAGAGGTTGAGCAAATTGAAAGAAGAGTACAATGGAGATGAACAACATTGCGGACACTCTGGTAGATAAGAGGAACATGGAATACGACGAGAACGAAGAGGTTAAGTAACAAGACATATATTGAAACCACTCCAATTAAAACAAGATAGAGAAGGAATAATAATGTTATAATTTGGATAGCACTCCGACTATAAATGGACGGAATTGAACATGAACTCGATAAGATGAGAGTATACTTGATGAAATCAACAACACACTGCCTCCAGAACTATTGAAAGAATGGCACAAGGGGTAAGAAAGATTTGAGACAACACTCTGGTTGGGAAGGGAGGCAAAACTTGATAAGATGAGAGAACTTGAATGGAGGACACGACACTTCAGTTGAATGGATAAGCAAAGCAAAGAACATGATCTTTGACAAAAAAGGGATGATGGGCTGAAGAGAGAAACATGACAATGCCTACAGAAGAAAGAATAGAAGATAGATCATTGCAACAAAAGACTGGATTAGAAAATGCCAACTTCTTCCACAAATGAGCTTGGAAAGAACCCTTCTAAGAAGGTTGTAACGGAGTTGTTGGAAAACCAAAAATGAAACGAATAAGCTTGTAGTGGGCTTATGGAAAACATCTCAAAATTATGAGGTGAAATTCTGCCACTAGTGGAAACAATATATTGGATTGATATGAACAAGGAGACAAGAAATTTATTTCACCGGGAGGATAAATGAAGAACTTGGGTCATTTATGAGCACCATAAATAGCAACAATCCTTAGGGAAAGCTTTAGGTGAAATATAACCCAAGATAACTCTAATGAAGAGATTGATGGGTTGCAAAGGATCTCATGAACGAATTGAAAATGCTGGGTTTGAAATATGTCATTCTGGACAATTTCTAAATCATCAAACACGAAGGGAAATTGTCAAGTGTGACATAACACCACATCAAAAGATAAGAGAGAAAGAATTGCACTACAAAATGCAAGATGAAGAATGCTTGAACTCCTCAAAACAAAACATGTGTTGAATACCATGTTTATTTTAGAGTATAGCTTGGCGGAACATAACTTTGAGAGAAATCTCGATGAACCATTGAAGAATGAAGGGAATCCTTGATGAACGACCATGTAGAGCCTTCGTGAGAACTTTGGTAATAAAACGATGATAAACAGAAAGAGAAGTTGAAAACACAAGGTGAAGCCTTGCGATGATTTAGATGGAGCTACGTGACAAGATAATGCGGAAAACTTGGAACTTCGGAAAAGAAAAGATGAAGCATCTCGAACCGAGATATGTGACATGATCAACAACTTTGGAAAGAAGAAACTAGATCACTTGGATGAAACAATAATAAGAATTATGTTATGTGTATCCTTCACCAATTTAAATTGATGACAAGCAACGGATTTGGCATACTACTTATTCTCATAGAAAGGAGTAAGAGAGATATAGCGTAAACTTGAGAAAGGTCTTCAATGATCCACTGGTAGAATTTAACCAACGAATAAATTAATATGAGAACATAGGAAGAAGAATCTTGAACAAACCGCCGTAAGAATTAAAAAGCGAACAAAGAGAAGATAGCGAAATACTGGGAAGAATTAGAAAAAGAACGAAGATACTTGAGAGGATGTAGATACATGACAACGAATAGATCACGAGCTGACTAGAGGATACTTGAACAATGCACCGGAAGAACTCAAGAACGAGAGTTGAAAGCTGAGGATGAATAAACCTGGAATGATGGCCTTCGTAGGAATAAAATGGAAACAACTCAAGAAATGCTTCGGGTGGGTATGAAAAGAATTCTTGCAATCGAAAAAATAATTATGAGGATGGCATGAAGCTAGATCCACGAATCTTCGAGAGAACGGACCAAGATTTAGGAAAAAATCATCTTCGGTCTTCAAATGTTGAGAATGATGATGAGAACTACCATGACTATTGATGAGACACTCCAGAACAATGAAGAATAGAAAGATTGAGCCAAAGAGTAAAAAATTGCAAGTGATCTTGAAGGAGGCATATGACTGATGGGATCCATTCTTACGTCACAAGTTGAAAAGAATTCGGGAATAACACCAAAAAATTTGAAGTGTCAGGTAAGATCCTGGAAAAAGACCTGTGCGTTAGGGCCCACTCAAAAGATACACCGTTGAACAATTTAAAAGAGAGATTGCACTCAAAAGAGATAACAACCTCGTGATATCTAGAACAGATTAGGAATGAAAACACGAATGTCCTGACATATCTTCAGCACTTCGGATATGAATAGAGAGAGGTGAGCGATTAAGACGTGCACCGGCATGGGAAAGCATTTGAAACAAGGACAAGAATATGATCAACACTGAAAGCTTGAATTGAATGCGCCGGAGAAGAAAAGAGAACGAAGAATGATGAACTTGAAGCTTCCTTAGCATCTTCATGAGAATCACCAGGTAAGAACTTTGAAGGAAAAGAATGAAGAGACTTCACATCAATAAAAGGATACTTGATTAAGAAATCTGGGTCCTTGAAGAAAAGTGTGGGAGGGCGGGAAAACAAAGGCGACTTGAGACGGATGAAACGAACACCGTTGCGAAGAACTGAGAATTGATGTAGCAAATATTTAAAGGATAGGATTAACTTGAAGAGAAGCACACCGGTTGGAAAGAATTGACATGATAACCTCAATGATCAAGAAGGATTAGCACTCCCATAGAAATATGAGAACACCATTTATGGAAGGTATGGATCAACACTTGACAATGAAGCAACTAGAATACCACAATCAAAACAAAACAAAGGATTTGGCTTGCAGAATAAGCCAGAAACAAACATATGATAGATCCCATATCGTATCATGTGTCTGTTGGAAAGATATCCTATGTGATACTTGAATTCCCACCTAAGAACTCCCAAAAATTTCTGGTTATGCAATTTGGTGTTGGGGATACAAGGAGGCACAATATCTATCACACAACTAAAAAAGCCCTATGCTCCAACTGTATCCATCCGTCAACACATAACCAAGAAAACTCCGGAAATCATGTACCTCAATCTTCCAAAAGCATCTGTTATACAATTATGGAAATACAACCGAACTCCCGCCCCAGTACTGGGTGGCGTCGAGGTTATCTCACCAACAATTGCATAAAAGAGATTTTCGATGTCGGCGAACTCAGGTATTCCAGAACTGCAACGACAAAATTGTGACGACAAGACCTCGGAGCTCAACTCCCCAGGACACTGCCACAACCACTAAATGTCAGGAGGCACCAAGAACAATGTTCTCGTCACAAGAATATCGGAATGATCCCAAGATACCCGCGCCATCCTAAAAAAATCATGAAATTTGAGGAGAGGAAAGTGAAAACATCTATGCGAGGAGGCCTCACCAGAGCAATGAAGGGACTATGGAGTAAAAAGAATCCTACTCTCCATTATATATATATATATATATATATATATATATATATATATATATATTCCTAAGACTCAAAACATTTTTGTTCTAGACTCAACAACGTCAGTGACTCGATCAAGCAGGGGGCTCCTAAGTCGGGGATGGCTCTCATTACCAACTTGTAACGCCCATGATGCGGCTATATCTCCCACGTGTCTATGCACGACATAGAGGCATAACCGCGTTGTGGTTTTGTCGCAAGAAGGGTCATCTTCACACAATCCCATGTAATGAACAAGACAGGGATAAATAGAGTTGGCTTACAATCACCACGTCACACAATACTTAAATAATTCATACATCATCCAAAATACACACATAGACCGACCATGTTCAAATCCAAATGAAAAGGAAGATAACCCCAAATGCAAGATCCCCGATCGTCCCAACTAGGCTCCACTACTGATCAATAGGAAAAGACACGTAGTAACGACCAAGGTCCTCGTCGAACTCCCACTTGAGTTCAGTAGCAACACCTGCACTGGTATCATCGGCACCTGCAACTGTTTTGGTAGTATCTGTGAGTCACGAGGACTGAGCAATCTCAAAACCTGCGAGATCAAGACTATTTAAGCTTAACGGTAGGATAAGGTTATGGGGTGGAGTTGTAGCAAACTCTAAGCAAATATGGTGGCTAGCATACGCTTATAAGAGTAATATTAGAACCTACGGAACGATCGAAAAGCTAGAAGTGATCAAGAAATGATCCTGAAACTACTTACGTTCAAAGATAACCCAAACCGTGTTCACTTCCCGGACTCCGCCGAAAAGAGACCATCACGGCTACATATGAGGTTGATGGATTTTAATTAAGTCAAGTGCCAACTATCAAGTTCTCTACAACTGGATATTAACAAATTCTCGTCTGCCACATAACCACGAGCACGGCTCTCAAAAGTTTATACCCTGCAGGGCTATCCCAACTTAGCCCATCACAGGCTTTCACGATCAATGAAGGATATTCCTTCTCCCAGAAAGACCTGATCAGTCTCGGAATCCAGCTTACAAGACATTTAGACAATGGTAAAACAAGACCAGCAAGACCGCCTGAATGTGCCAACAAATCCCGATAGGACCTGCACATATCTCGTTCTCAGCACACACCGGATAGGTCAAGCTACGAGTAAAACCAACCCTCAAGTTTCCCCGAGGTGGCCCCGCAGGCTGCCCGGTTCGGACCAACACTCAGAGGAGCACTCGCCCGGGGGGGTTAAAATAAAGATGACCCTCAGGTTTGCAACCCCAAGGGAAAGTTATAGGTTTTTAGGCAAATGTAAAACTAGGGGTGGGCCTTGCTGCAAGAGTTTTATTCAAGGCGAACTGTCAAGGGGGTCCCATAACCCCAACCATGTAAGGAACGCCAAAATCAAGGAACATAACATTGGTATGACGGACACTAAGGTGGCAAGATTGGAACAAAACACCAAGCAAAAGGCCAAGCCTTCCACCATTTGCCAAGTAAATATATGCATTAATTAAATAGGACATATTGTGATATCCCAACATATCCATGTTCCAACATGGAACAACCTGCAATGGCACCTTCAATTAGCAACGCTATAAGAGGGGCTGAGCAAAAGCGGTAACTTAGCCAAACATTAGTTTGCTAGGAAGGTGGGTTAGAGGCTTGACATGGCAATATGGGAGGCATGATAACCAAGTGGTAGGTAGCACAACATAGTGATAGAATGAAGAACAAGCAAGCAAAGATAGAAGTGATACCGAGGGTAATGGCCATCTTGCCTGAGATCCTGCAAGGAAGAATAATGAGTCCATGAAGAAGACAAACGGACATAGTCAAATGAATCCTCACAACTCCAGAATGAAACCAAAGCTAATGAGAGAAGCAAACCGGAAAGAAGCAAGCAACATGGTAAACTCACAAGCATAAACATGGCATGATGCACAAGCAAGGATGATGCATGTTAGGTTTAAATATGCATGGCATGGCAAGGTGCACAAACAAAACTACAAGTTAAGTGGAGCTCAACATGAAACAAGATGCATGTTGACGAAACACCACATTCAATATTTTAGTTCATTCCCAACTAGGTACTCAACAATATTAAATGTTAGTTAACATGGAAAGAGATGAGGCATAAGTAAACTAACTATTTAGGCAAGTTTAATGAGGCCCGAAATGACAAACAACAACTCCGGAAAATCCCCATATGCATATTCTGAATTTGGTACTGTTCTGCCCAAAACCATATTTTAGAGTTGTTGAACATGCAAAATGAGTGCACCATGTTAAACTTGGCATTTTTCTACCCCATTTGCATATAAAGTTTATTTAAATACGAGCTACGGTTAATTAGTTATGCATTAAATCATTTTAACATGACAAATATGCAAATTATATGCAAACATAATTTTAAACATTTTTAACATGGATGAAAGTTGCATATTATGAAACTAGACAAAATTCTAAGCATTTTGCATATATATTGTTTTTACATAAGGTGCATAGTTGGTGAGATATTAAATGCATGAACATGAGGGACTTTTCTGTAAATACGTAATTCTTCCGATAATGCTAAAATCGCAGATATGAAAAAAACATCATCGGGCTACAACTACTGAGCGCACAATACAAGATGGCGCCCAGGGCGCTGGATAGGGGAGCAAGCGCTACTCACCTTGCAGGCCATGGCCCGGTCGGTGGAGGCAGGCCTGTGCGGGACGGGCTGCGTGTGGTGGGCCTTGGAAGCATCTGGCCTAGGGTGCTCGGACGGCGGCATGGAGGAGCTAGGCCGGATGGGAAGGCTGGGCCTCACGGCTAAGCCGGCATTTGCAGGGGCCCACGTGGCTGGCGGCGCTTGTCGTCCTCCTCGATCCAGAGGGGATCGAGGGAAGGCAGGGGTGGCGGCGCTACGAGCTTGGCAGCGGGGACAGCGAGAGCGGAGGGCAGGGTCGGCGGGGACGAGCAAATCTACCCTCCCGGCGGTGGACCAGACCGAGGGCGATGGAGCACGACGATCTAGAGCGGGCGGGCACGGTCGCCTGCGGGAGAGAGAGAGAGAGCTCAGGTGAGAGGGAGAACGAGGGAGAGGGGAAAACGGGCATGCAGGGGTGCTGCTCACCTGAGGCGGCGGCAATGCGCTCCGGCGAGGTCGACGGTCGACGGGAAGGTCGCGGGTGCCGGGGATGTCGAGATCGGGCGCCTCCGATCCAAATCAAGTGGGGCGAGCGAGGCACTAGAGCGGGGAGCTCGGGCGCGAGTGACGGCGGAGTCGGGCCCGATCCGCCCTGGGGCAGGCCGTAGACGGTCTTCGGCGGGCACGGGTGGTGGGGAGCGGGAGGGGGCAACATGGAGGCGTGTGTCTGGCGGCGGGAGGCGGGGTAGGCGACGTGGAGCAAGGGGATTTGCCGGGGCTGACAGCGGGTGGCGGTGCTGGCCTCTGGGCCGGCGACAAGTAGCGGTGGCTAGGTGGCTTGGCACTAATAACGAGGAAGGTGGGGTTGACTGTGGCTGGAGGTAGGTGGGGGTAGGGTTGTGTCCATTTTTTAAGACGGAAGGTCTATATATAGACAAAGGGGCTAGGTTCGGAGGATTTGGGTCTTCCGGAGCCCTTCTATCGCGATGCGATGGCACCGGTCGGAGGGGGCTAGGTGGGCTGTGTAGGAGGGTTGGGCTGAGAGGAGAGGGAAGAAATGCAGCCCGACATGGTTTCCGGAGACCAAAAACGTCTGACGAAAAGACCGGGTATACTACCGCTATAGTTATCTGTTGGGGCGTCAAATGGACTCTTATTGCGATGAAACTTGGCAGGCAGCCTAACGACAACATAACAACACCGCATGCCAACTTTCATCCCATTCCAAGAACATTTTCCAGCCACTTTTAAAATAATATTTTGGACATGCCGTGGGCGCATGCGAGTGTGTCTGGGCTCAGAACGGACAACAGAGAGAACTAGGGAAATCCAGACGGATGCAAGTTTTGAAAACATGATGATGCAATGCACATGATGACATGGCAAGATGCAACACGCAAGCGAATGACATGGCAAAGACGGTGAATAACTGGAAAACACCTGGCGCATCGTATTCGGGGCGTTACATAGTTATTATTAGGCAAATGGTAAAACCAATGTTGGGCCTTGCTGGAAGAGTTTTATTCAAAGCGAACTGTCAAGAGGGGCGCAAAAACTCTCACCATGTTAGGGACGCAAAAATGAAGTTACATAACACCGGTATGACGGAAACTAGGGCGGCAAGAGTGGAACAAATCATCGAGCAAAAGGCCAAGCCTTCCACCATTTACCAAGTATATAGATGCATTAATTAAATAAGAGATATTATGATATTCGAACATATCCATGTTCCAACATGGAACAACCCACACTTCACCTGCAACTAGCAACGCTATAAGAGGAGCTGAGCAAAAGCGGTAACATAGCCAAACAACGGTTTGCTAGGAAGGTGGGTTAGAGGCTTTACATGGCGACTTGAGAGGCTGTATAACAAGTGGTAGGTAGCACGACATAGCGATAGATCGAACAACTAGCAAGCAAAGATAGAAGTGATATCGGGGGTAATGATCATCTTGCCTGCAATGTTCTCAGGGGTGTCGAAAGCTTGCTCCTCATGAACATACTCGACAGCGTCCTCGTACTCAAACTCGTCACCAGGAACTACCCAAAGAAAATACAAGCATACAATGAACAACCACTCATGGCAAGAACATGTTCTATATGCAAGACTAACGAGGATGCATAACAAGAATGGTATGCACGGAGTTATAGATCTATCGGAATGAAAGGGACGGGCAATGAGAAGGAAACGGTGGAGTCATGGAAGATGTGGGTAGAATCTTGGTAACCCAAGCATTCCACTAGAAATATTGAAAGATTTTGGTTGAAATCGATATAAAGATCACCGGAAACGGAAGCACGGTTTGGAAATGACAAGCCAAACAAGATGCAATGCAATCTGTTGAAAACAACAACATGACCACTGAGATGCATAGTTTAAACATGCCACAGCACCCAAACACGAAAAGAAAATACATGGCAGTGCAGTACAGGTGCAGCTCTACAAATCATGAACACTGAGCTACTACTAGAACTCATTAGAACATGTTTAAAACAGTATGGCAAAAATGCAAATGCTAACTATTTAACAGACTTGGTGAAAATACTAGACATGACAGAAATAACATCAGGTTGCAATGTTTAGAGCTAGTAAACTACATGTTACACGGACACATCATGGCAAACAAGATCATGGCATATTAGAAATAAATGCACTTAACAAAACTCCCATACTGAACTTGTGCCAAAGATCTACAAAAACGATGATAGCACTGATGCAAACAATGGCAAGTGATATGACTGATTTCAGACTTAGTAGAATATGCATGGCATGACAAAATAGATTCATGATAGCATGTTTACAAGCTTGTGGCACTCATCACAGTGCACTATATGGCATGAAATAAATTCTAGTATGAATTAGACATGAAAAAGAAGAGGTACAAGTACTAATCTACCACATAGCATATTTGAAATTAATCACACGAAAATGACAAAATAGCAACATGATGTAAAATGACACGTGTGCCAACTTGCTAAAATGCAGAAAGTAATGCCACCACTGTATTGGTGGGATTTTTCTACCCTAAAACATACATAATATGTGGGGGTTGTTGCAGGAAAATACTCACAAGTGCATAAAAGAAAATGCTACCTAATATGTACATGGACAGAAATGTAAAAGTGCCTGAAAAGGAATGTCCAGAATTGGACATTGCCTGATTTTAAAAAATGGGCATCTTCCAGAAATTCCATTTCTGGATGGATTAAAAAACAAAGGAGGGGTGTGTGTATGACAGTGGGTCACAGATGTCATTGAGGGAGTAATAAATAGAATATAAAAATAGCAACATGATGTAAAATGACACGTGTGCCAACTTGCTAAAATGCAGAA
The DNA here is from genome assembly GCF_002162155.2 of Triticum dicoccoides. Lineage (NCBI taxonomy): Eukaryota > Viridiplantae > Streptophyta > Magnoliopsida > Poales > Poaceae > Triticum > Triticum dicoccoides. The sequence goes on along the minus strand of NC_041382.1, from coordinate 305,333,446 downwards.
AGTAATGCCACCACTGTAT
>NC_041382.1:305320183-305333209 GCF_002162155.2 Triticum dicoccoides | reverse complement strand
GAAAATACTCACAAGTGCATAAAAGAAAATGCTACCTAATATGTACATGGACAGAAATGTAAAAGTGCCTGAAAAGGAATGTCCAGAATTGGACATTGCCTGATTTGAAAAAATGGGCATCTTCCAGAAATGGAATTTCTGGATGGATTAAAAAAACAAAGTAGGGGTGTGTGTATGACAGTGGGTCACAGATGTCATTGAGGGAGAGATAAATAGAATATAAAAATAGCAACATGATGTAAAATGACACGTGTGCCAACTTGCTAAAATGCAGAAAGTAATGCCACCACTGTATTGGTGGGATTTTTCTACCCTAAAACATACATAATATGTGGGGGTTGTTGTAGGAAAATACTCACAAGTGCATAAAAGAAAACGCTACCTAATATGTACATGGACAGAAATGTAAAAGTGCCTGAAAAGGAATGTCCAGAATTGGACATTGCCTGATTTGAAAAAAGGGGCATCTTCCAGAAATGGAATTTCTGGATGGATTAAAAAAACAAAGGAGGGGTGTGTGTATGACAGCTGGTCACAGATGTCATTGAGGGAGTAATCTTTCTAGCCTAGCCGGCGTGGGTTCGAGCCCCCACGGGAGCAGTTAGCATTTCCATTTTTATATTCTATTTATTACTGGGATAGGATCTAGTAGTTGACCCAAAGAAGACCGGACACCTTATGTACTAGTCCGAGGCCTGGGCTAGTCTCCTCTACGCATACAGAAAAGAAAATGACGACGACGATGCCGGCGAGCAAGGCGGCCGTGTCCGGCAAGGTGGTGTGCCGGCAGGGGGTGCGGGCGTGGAGGGGGTGCAGTGCGTGCATGCGGAGCTGCTGTGAGAGTGCGTGTGTGGGGCTGAACTCGAGCATGAGCTCATGGAGAGCTTGGCTTGGATCCGACGGTGCAGAGGCCGAGCGAGCGACCTCTGAAGCTGGCGAGGCGACACGGTGCAAGCAAGCTGCAAGCGTGCACACGGGCAAGCGCGGCGAGGAGAACGTAGCTAGGTGGGAACCGGAGCACGGGGATGCACGGGCGCGCTGCAGCAAGTACACACAATAAAACTACAGACTTCACCGGAGCACCGGGAGCACAACAAAGACACGGATAGGTCGAGTCTCACGGGGTCCTAAATGCCATGGAAAAAGGGAGAGGTAGGTGCGTTACCCAGCTCACCCTAGGACACGACGCGGTCGACGGGGACGTGCTGGAAGCGACAGGAGGGAGCTCTGAACTTGGCGAAGCTACTATCTCTAAGCAGGGGAGGAAGAGGACGACGGGGAGGTAGATCTAGGGGCCATGGCATCGCGTGCGTCGAGGTAGTATATAGAGAGGTACTTGGCGTTCCTCTCCATGGTGGCTGAGGGGGTCGGAGGCACGGCGTCGAGCTACTCCGTGATCTAGCTCAAGCTCAGCCGGAGCATGGTGAGCAGGGCGACGGTGTGGCATGGCTAACCTTACTTGGCGGCAGCGAGGGAAGGAGTGGGGAGGGATCGGTCGAGGAGGAGCCCTTGGGGACCGGTGACATGATATATAGGCGCTAGGGACGCCGGACGGCCGTCAAATCACGCCCATGTCCAACGTGGACACGCTTGATGCACTGCCGTACTGGAGGACGAAGCTCATGTACGCGTGGGCTGACTGGACCGCGGTGCGGGTGGATGGCTGGGACGGGTGCGAGAAAAGGCCCAAGTGCCTGTGCTGGGAAGGCCCTTTCCTTTTTCCTCTAAATTATGTACATTTAAAACCATAGCTGTAGAAAGGAAAAATGCCAGGGAGTTGGAGATGTATATAAGAGATATGAAAATATCATCACGACCCTGGTTTCATACACTATTTTAATAAATTGCTTTGGACATTTTTAGAGATAGAAAAATAAAACAAGTATGAATAAAATTCAAACTTGAGGCATTTTTGAACCTAACCAAATCAACTCCAAAATAGGTGAAACTTGGCAGAGATGTAAGTGACATGGTGCTTGAATTATGAGGCAAAGATGAACATTAAAAGAGAAGGGAATGTGGCACTTGCCAAAAGAAGGAAATAGAGGGAAGGAGAAGGTGATGATGCAAAGAACAACATTATGAGCACCTCAAGGCATACGTTGAGCATGTCAAAGACAAGAGGCAAAACAACCACACAATCACCATGCTGCCATGGCATAGTACGAATAAAATTCAATATGACAAGGATGGCATGAAATGAATATGCACTATATGATGATGACGTGGCAACCAACAAATAATGCTTGAAAGAAAACAACAAAATAACCCAAAATGAAGGAACCCAAAATGGAATTGATCATGTACAAAGTTGGATATATGGCCAATATTGGGAAATGTTACATATGGGGTGTTACAAGAGCTTGTGAACAATAGCATTGAACCACTTTGAATAGTTCATCATCTTGGTTCATACATACATAAGCATACTTGGGATAGTGCGATGACCCGTTTCTCTATTAGCTTGGTGCACTAGCGTATCTAGCCCATTAGAGCAATCGAGCTAGCGTCTCTCTAGTATCCGTACAACAAGAGCATTTTCCGTGGGTTCAACATCTTAGAGCTCACCTCTTGCTTGTGCGGATCCCATTTATCTTCCATGTGTGTGTGTGTGTTCCTAGCATTATCTTTGGGTTTGATCTATTTGTCTTACTTGCCATTTGTGAATCTTCTCAACTTTTTCAACACCTTGACTAACATGTCGCGGGATATCCGCGGCCACCTATGGGACCAGGAGGCCCCTTGCTGGTTCGGCAGGGGGACGTCGCGTTGCACAAATAGCAGACCACCATACAGCAGCACCGTAGGGAGCACACAAGCAATTTACCCAGGTTCGGTCCGCCGCGAGCCGTAAAACCCTACTCCTGCTTTGGTGGATTGATGGTGGAATGGAGGTGGTGAAGCATAGTACACTTGCCCGACAGGGGTTGCCTTAGGGCAGTAGCAAGTACGCGTGTATGGGGGTGTGGGTTCATCTACTTTCCAACCCTTTCTATGGTTGCCATGGGCCTCCTTTTATAGATCAAGGGGTCACCGCAATGGCAAAGTAGTCATTATGCACTAATATGATAGCAAAGAGTGCTATCATACCTAACTCTACTAGCTGACAGGGCGCATTAAATGCACCGCTTAGTATCACATCACTAGTTGCCCGACAAGGCTTTCCAGGCTATCTTGCCAGCTCAGTGCCTGTTCTCTTGAGACATCGCAGGACGGATGTCATCTGTGGGTTTCTTCTGTAGGAAATGGCTTCCATGTGGCGAATGGCTGCCACTTAATCACCTTGCGGCTTCACACCACATTGTTCGACGATGTGGGTCGTGCTGGAGTGGTTGGTGAGGTGGTTTTGCCTCCGCGAGCCCCGGCAGGCCCTGCCGGGGCGCCTTGGGCGTCTGCTTCTAGGGGTGGCCTTGCCCCTTGACGGGCTCGCCTATCCGGCAAGGGAGGCCCTTCTCTTGGCAATATCTTGCTTCTCCGGCTTGTCCTTAGTCTCTCTGAGTTGCATGCTGGTTCTTCGCATCTCTTGGTTTCTCGTATCCTGGCTTGGGTTGACGCATCAACCTTGCTCTGGTGCCTGTGCACAGTCTGGGCAACAGACCCAGGGTTTGTTGCGCTGACAGAAGCCCCCGGGCTTGCCTCGAACGCGCTGCCGAGCGTCGTCAGGGTAGGGCCTAATAAGTGCATAGGCAGTGTTACTAAAGGGATCTGTCCTTTGAGGTCTTCATTGCTTCTTCATCAGTCTTGATTTCGGGCGAGTTACCAGTTTCCCCGCGCCTGGTGCGTAACGCCGCAGGGCAACTTCGATCGTGGCTTGTGGACAAGCCTCGCCCCACGATCACAGGGCGGAAACCGCCATCCCACTTTCCCCCCATCCAACTTGCACCTACCACGTGTTCCACATGCATTGGGCGTGGTAGGTGGTGGATGCGGAGGGCACGGGGAGGAGTGCCATGGCTGAAAATCGAGCATTCAGGGTTGGAGTAGAGGGCCGGCCTGGATTCCCAAAGCTGATGAAGGTGCAGAGAGGCTGCATTGGAGGAGCGGGGCAGCCATTTCCTGTGCGAGGGGCCAGCCCCCTATCTCGTCTCCTCTATAAAAAGAGACAAAGGCAGTACCTCTCTGCACACACTTCTCCTTCTCCGCAATCCTTCTCTCCCAGCCATGGTAAATGGGCGAGGGTGTAGTGGTGTTCTGGCGGTGGCAACGAGCGCTTCTACTCGGTAGTGCATCCCTCCTCCTCCGGAAACTGAGGTGGCGAAGCCCGCCGCGAGAGGAGGAAGGAGGGGGTGAGGCCGAGGCCGCCGTGGTGCTTGAGGAGGAGGAGGGCGGGGTGGCGCCTTGGCTGCGCCCCCACTGGTGGCTCCTCCTCTGATGGTAGGCCACATCGGGGACCAACCTCGCGAGTTCATCATCAACCTGTATAAAGCCCTTGTGTGGTCATCTTTGTCTTCCAACTCCCTTTGCGCGGGAGATGGAGCTCGAGTGACCATGTGCTCTGAAGCAGCACATGAGGGGTGGTGGAAATGGCGGCATGTGGGTTGATGTCAATTTACCTGCCCCTCACGTGATGTATCTTCGCCGTGGATGGAAGACTTTTGCCCGTGCCCATGGCTTCTCAAAGGGGCAAATTCTCTAGTTCAAATTAATGGAGAGTGGCTTGATTTCCATAAAGATCTTCTAGCACTCGGGAGGTCGCTTAAGGTGCTGCGCGGAGAGCTCGGCCGACGACAAAAGCTCCTCCTCGAGCAAAAGTGACGAGGAGGACAGTGACGGCGATGATGACGGCAGTGGGCGGGGGAGCGACGACTCTAACAACGTTTGATCATCGCCCGCACCATCTTCATCAGGTGGCAGAACCATCATCTGCATCTACGCCTCGTCCCCGGCAATGTGATTTGCCGGGGAGTTGGTTGCAGAGGTGCGGATGGTGCTACCGGGCTCCTCCAGCAGCCTTCCAGCTAGACCCCGGTAGGCTTACTCTCGGGGTATAGCTCCGTTAGCCCTGCCGAGCCCTGCTGGCCCTGGTGATGGTGGTTGACGGGGCCGCCTTCCGCCATGCTCTCCATCGAGGCGTTCCCTCGCGCTCCCGTTCCCATCGGGCTTCCTCCCCTGGAGCCTGATGGGAGCGGGTTGGGCTCCTGCCCAGGAGAGGGAGAAGAAAGGGAATTACGGAGCACTTATATTTTTTCAATCTTAAATCTATAGGCAATCGCCAAATTTAAATTCAAATAAATGCAATCCTTCGAGTCCATCTTTGTGTTCTGTAATGTGTGTACTTGTATTAGCATGTTAATCAAAAATATAAACCTTGCCGGGAACCCGCGCATGTATATGTCCATGCAAAGGTGGAATGCCTCTTTACTGTAAATAAATGAGTTTTCCCCAGCAAGCTATCGTGCCGGCACCCTCTTTGTCTACTGGAGAGCTACGTCTGCCAAGGAACAGGAAGAGGGGCCAGCCCCCCAACAACTTATTTTTACCAAAGGACACTGCGACCATCCTGACCGAAGCCACGTTCGAGTCATGGATGGAAGCACCTAAGTCTCAAAAGAGAAGTGAGGTTTTCTCATGCAAAGTTACAGCTTTGCAGAACACTAAGGGACGGGAGGTAGAAGTTATCTGCTTGGCTTGCCGGGGATCATTGCGCCAGGCAATCTTCTCAACTCCTTGATGAAGCCAAGTTCACGGCGGGAACCTGCAACTTCATGTAGATGAGAATGAATGCAGGATGCGATCATATCTACATGCACACGCCAATGCTCGTGAAATGCTTATGCAGTGATCCTGTTGTGCTCATGCATGCATGCAATCTTAGTTCGGGCCCACCTACATCGCTTCTTTATTTTCTCTTGCATGGGGTCATCGCCCCGGCTTTGTACAAGGGGTAACACGCAGCTGAGGCAAGGCCTGTACAAAAGGGTGGCTGCCGGGCAGGGCCCGACAGCCGCGCCTTACGGGTAGTACTTGCGGAGATGCTCAATATTCCATTAGTTTTGCAACTGAGTGCCATCTCAGGTCTGCAGACGGACTGCGCCAGGTCTGGTGACTCGTACTACCCGGTAAGGGCCTTCCCACTTTAGTGACAGCTTGTTTGTACCCTTGGCGGACTGAACACACCTAAGGAGAAGGTCAACTTCCTCAAAACACCAGGCATGAATCCTACGGCTGTGATATCGATACAGGGCTTGCTGGTAGCATGCAACACGCGTAGCAGCCTAGAGACGGTTCTCTTCGAGTACCATAGCGTTGTCACGTCAGTGCTGATCTTGCACTACTTCGTCATAGACAAGCACTCAAGGGGACCCGTAAATTAGTTCCGTGGGGATAACTGCTTCTTCCCCATAGACCAGGGAGAAGGGAGTCTGCCCGGTAGCTCGGTTAGGTGTCGTTCTATGGGACCAGAGAACTACTGGGAGCTCCTCGATCCACCGTGTGTTGTGCTTCTTGAGCGTATCAATAGTTCTTGTCTTGATTCCACGTAGCATTTCAGCGTTCTCTCTCTCAGCTTGTCGATTGCACCGGGGGTGTGCCACAGAGGCGAATGAGATCTTGCATCCGAGGGTATGAACATATTGCATGAAGGCGCGGCTCGTGAACTAGGTGCCATTGTCGGTGATCATCCTTGCTTGAACTCCAAAATGACACACCAATTATTTCAAGAACTTGATAGCCGACTGAGCAGTCACCTTTCTCACGACAGTCACTTCTGGCCACTTTGTAAACTTGTCGATGGCAACGAACAAGAATTCAAAACCCCCGATTTCTCGGGGGAAGGGGCCGAGAATATCGAGCACCCAGACCTAAAATGGCCATGATAGAGGGATTGTCTGAAGGGCTTGGGCACGCAGGTGTATTTTCTTGAAATGGAACTGGCAGGCTTCACATTTCATGACTAACTCAACCGCATCTTGGAGGGCTGTGCGCCAATAGAATCCTTGCCGAAATGCTTTCCCAACTAATGGCCTTGATCCAATGTGGGAGCTGCACATTCCTCTATGAATCTCAGCCAGCAGTTCCTTTCCATCCTCCTGGCAGACACACTTCAATTTCACACCGTTGGGCCTCCTTCTGTATATAGTGTCATCGACAAACTGATACATACTGGCCCTCCGGGCTACTTTTTTAGCTTCATTTGGGTCACCGGGGAGTTCTCCAGTCTGGAGGAAGTGGAAAATGTGCCTTACCCAAGTTGGAGCCTGAGGCTCGCCAACGAGGACTAGCGGCACCTCCTCTGTTGCGGGAGCTCCAGCCTCGTTCGTGGGGTCCATGGGCCCGGCTGGAGGGGGTGGTCTGGCAGGCTGTGAGGAGTTCTTTCCGGCAGGGTCTCTACCGGGAGCGGACGGCTCGACCGGGAGAGGCTTATCGTAGTCCAACTTTCTATTTTTCCGGGCCACTGTTTCTAGTGATACGGAGGGCTGAGAGAGATAGAGAACAAAAGTTCCTAGTTCCACAGGAAGCTTCAGCGCAGCACACTTTGATAGGTGATCGGCTATGTTGTTTTCCGCATGGGGTACGTGCTCTGTTTGCAACCCGTCAAAGTGCTCCTCCAATCTCCTCACTTCCTCGACATATGCCTCCATCAATGGACTTTGATAATCCTTGTTGACTTGTCTGCAACAAGCTATGAATCTCCTCAAATGATCAGCTTCTTAATTCCCAATTCTGCTACAATTCTGAGCCCGGCAAGGAGCCCTTCATACTCAGTTGTATTGTTGTTAGCTTCTTCCCGGGCAAAATGCATTTGGATGACGTACTTCAAGTGCTCCCCGGAGGGGGCAAACAGAAGCACGCCAGCCCCTACACCTTGTAGGGAAAAAGCACCATCAAAATACCTAAACCATTCTTGGGGTGATTCCTTGCCGGGGATAGCTGTCTCTGTCATTTCCTCATCAGGGGTAGGCGTCCATTCTGCAATAAACTCTGCCAGTGCCCTACTCTGAATAGTTGATGTGCTCTCAAACTTCAAACCAAAGCTGGATAACTCGAAAGCCCACGCCACTATTCTGCCAGTAGCCTCAAGGTTTCGGAGTATCCTTTGTAGCGGAAAACGAGTACCAACCGTGATCTCGTGGGCTTCGAAGTAGTGGCGCGGTTTCCTTGAGGCCATAATAAGACCAAAGATCAACTTCTGCATACCAGAGTACCTTGATCTAGCCCCCTGTAACAAGGATCTGATGAAGAACACTAGGAGTTGCACCATTCTCTTCCTCGCCACGTCCTTGGGGTTGTTCTCCTTGTCGTGCTCATTACTGTCCTGATCCTTATGTGCCTCTGCTTTTTCTTGACAAGCTGCTCAACCTGGTAACACTCCTGAAGGTCGTGGCCCTTGGTCCGATGGATCTTGCAGTATGGCCCATCGCCCTTGCCCGCTTTCTCGGTGATAGCCTCTTACTACGCTTCTTGCCCTTTCTCCGACTGGTTGATTCATCCTCATCCTCTGAATCAATATTGGTGCAATCTTCCTCTCCGGTTAACTTCCTTCCTTCCTCCATCCGAGCACGCTTATCCACCAATGTGTATAGCTCCTTCATAGTCTTGGGCAACCGCACGTTCATTTTGGAACGAATGCGACAGTTGCGCACATTGCACTGGAAAGCTGCTATAACAGCTGCCGGATGGATATTTGGAATATTTCTATGAACTTTACTGAATCTCCGCAAATACTTAAGGAGAGTTTCTCCTTTCTTCTGCCGGAGAAGTTGCAGGTCGCCGAGTCTGCCGAGCTGTTGGTGGCCACCGGTGAAGGCACCGTTGAACTCGTGGCACATATCTGCCCATGACGAAATGGAGTTCTCTGGCAGGTTCATCAGCCAAGATCTCACGCTGGACTTGACGGCCAATGGGAAGTAGTTGGTGAACACCTTCTCATCTCTTTCCCCGGCAGCCTGAACAGCGATGGTGTAGATGCTCAGGAACACTATCGGGTTCAGCCTCCCGTCACACTTCTCAGGTATCTCTGGCTTGAACGTGTGAACGGACGTCCAACGAACTTGCAGCAGTTCTCGTGTAAAGGCAGGGCAGCCGACCTCGAAAGGTAGGCACCCGCCAACACTGAGCACATGCTCGTCGGGCGGAGGTCGTCACAGTGTCGATCTACGATGACACGCATGTCTTCCCGTCGCCTATCCTTCGGGGCTCGACATTGGCCTGGATGTGCTCGAGGGTCAGAAGCGGTCATCGAGATGTCGTCAGAATTTTGATTTTTTCTACGCCCGCGCCAGCTACCATGGTGGGGACTGCACCATGGGGATGTCCTTCTCCGTATGTTTAGCAGTACAGGCAGTTTCTGTTGCTTGGGGAGGTTGCTACGGGCCAGCTCGTCGCGAGCCCCCCCCCCCAGCTCTGATGAAACCTGTAATGCTCCGAGTCCGATGCGCCAGGTGTCTTCCAGTTATTCGCCATCGTTACCTTGTCTTTTTCTTGCGTGTTGCACTTGGCCATATCATCATGTGCATTGCATCATCATGTTTTCCAAAACTTGCATCCGGTCACCTTCTCCGTTGTCCGTTTCGGCATCCGACACTCTCACATGCACGTTGCACCTCTTAGATCTTGTTTCGTGAACGGGAGAAAAAGCTTCTCGGAATGGGGCGACATTTATCGACTGGCCTTGGTATATCACCGGTAGACCGCATGTCAAATATTGTTCCATTTGGAGGTCGTTTGATACCCCAACGGTTAACCGCGTTACCCGAAAAAACCCTTCTCCTTGCAGCCCAACACACCTCCACAACATCCCACTAGCCCATCCAAACCCCCTCCACGCTCTCTGTCGTTGGATTACGATCGTGTGGGCAAAAACCACACCTCATTTGGGCTCTCGTAGCTCCCTCTACCTATAAATAAGCCTCCCCCTTCGAAATTTCGGGTCCAAACCCTAGACTCTTCCTCCTCTGCGCGCCGACCATGTCCACTCCGCCACCGGATATGTCCGCCGCCACCCCTCACCCAATCATAGCGCGACACGTCACCAACCTGTGCCTCTTGCACCCGCTTGCCGCCGACCACCGCCGCCACGCACGCCGCTCCACCGCCCACTCGCCGTTGCCGCTCCGCCGCCCGCCGTGCGCCGCCGCCTCGCCTCGCTTCCCGTGCTGGCCACCACGTACCACCGCCTCCGCGCCACTCCACGTCGTCTCGCCACCGTCGTTGCCTCGTCGCAGTCGCTGCCACCTCGGCGGAGTCGTCGCCAGAGCTCGCCGGTCGGATCCACCCAGAGGGTGGATCAGATGCACCATCCACTGGTGCGCGTCGGTCCTAAACATGATTTTTAACACTTTTCCGTGATGGCATCTGGAACCGTCGCCAAGTGAGTGGGGGCGATAGGGGGGTCGTTCCCACACGACCCAGAAACCGCCGGGGATATGCCCTCCTGGCACACATGTTCGGCAAAATGAGGTCGTGTGTGACCGGTGAGCGCTCAAATACGGAAATATGTATAGTACAGCTAAAAAATATAATTATACAACGAAATTGTTTCCGGTCACATGTACAACCCACATAGTCAGTCCCCGCTAAATGTTTCCATTCGGATGTACATCCCACATAGTTTCTCCAAGAAAAACATTTCCGTTCATAGGTACATCACATACAATTTTTCTCGTTAAATCATTTGTGATAGCGTTGTCATTGCATAAGATATTAATAATTTTATCGTTTGCGTTATTGAATGCATCACACATGGTGCGTAGAAAGAAACTGTGTGGCAAATGTTGTCCATCACACACACTTTTTATGTGATAAACGTTTGCGCAAGGTGGCCTAATGCAAACTGTTTTCAAGATAAAGTCGTGTGTGCGGTGGAGATTGATCGCACATGTAGTGGATCCTAGAAACGTTTCTGATCTCCACGCATATCGCAGACGTTTCACTTTCGCAGACCGTGTGTAGTGTAATCCTTACTTAATCCATAATTGTTCCAATTAATCCCTAATTTAAAAATCACATATTATGAATTTGAAGGTAGGCCATCACTTATTTCATATCCAACCATGTTTATTACAAATATAGGTTCAACCACAAATCCATAATTCAATGCACAGGTACATAAACTAAAGAACTATAGAAGCACCAAATAAGGAATGATGAACCACAATTGTACTAAAGGTTGTAAAGAGAGAGGCGAAAGACATTCTGGTTGCTGGAGAGGGTGGAGTAGAATGCCCATATTGTGCCCTTCTCCATGCGTATGGCATGCATGAGTCTAGGCCAACCCCTTGTGATGGCTGCCCGTCCATCCTTCACTGTCTTCATTCGGACTTCTCGATGCTCATTGTAGTCTAGATGAAATATTTTAACCTTCATTGCATGTCCACCAATCATGTACTTTTTGAGGTAATCTTGAGTGAACTGCTTCGAGAACCACTGGGAACGAAATAGATTCAGACATTGTTGTCTAACAACTCATTATGGGCAGTAAAAAGAGAAGGTTGTAGAGTTTGTAGTTACCATACTACAGCTCACTGTTGTGTTGGATAGAGCATAAACAAATAATTTGCTTGCCACCATTCGTATTTTTTTGCTAATAATCCTTATCAGTTTCCTCACTTGATGCTTGTTCATCAATATCTCATTGCCCCATACGCAAAAAGGGTCGATGCGTGGATCCTTGCCAAGGGCATATGTACCTACAAGCAACAAGTCAAGATTAGAAGCTAAGTAGTGTCCAGGCGTGGATCTATATGCACTACATTATGGAATGACGAGGGGAGTACAAGCTGAGGGATGAAGCTAACCTCGGCGGAAAATGGTGGCCACTCCCGTTGTTGTCCTGCATAAGTAGTGGAAAGGCTTGAGAAGTACAGCAATCTTAACATCAAAGAAATATAGCAAAGGTAAACAACATCATATCCAAATGATAGCTTGAATGTGTTGGTTACAGCAGGCTGTTAAAGCAGATATAAAATGGTAGGCAATGTTACCGACAACAGGCTTAACAGCCATCAAATATTACAATTCAAACTAGTATTGTTGAAAATGAATAGAACGTAGGTAATGCTTAAACATCACACTTGTAACACGCTCGATGCGACTATAGCTCCCACGTGTTGAGGCACGACTTAGAGACATAATCGCATTGAAGGCATATGTCGCAAGTTAGGCAATCTTCACAAACATCCCATGTAATGTAATAATATAAGGGGAGCTACATAGTTGACTTACACTCGCCACGTCAATCAATTACATAAATAACATAACATCATCCATACACTCAAGGCCCAACTACGGTGCCAAAATAAAAGAGAACCCAACATGCGACAACGGTCCCGTTCACCCCCAACTGGGCACCACTACTGATCGTCGGGAAAGGAAACATAGTATCGTTAAGAGTCTTCGTCGAACTCCCACTTGAGCTCATACGCATCTCCTAGAGCGGAATCATCAGGCCCTGCATCTGGTGTAATAGTAATCTGTGAGCCACGGGGACTCAGCAATCTTGCACCCTCGCGATCAAGACTATTTAAGCTTATGGGTATGGCAAGGTAAAATATAAGTGGAGCTGCAGCAAGTGACTAGCAGATATAGTGGCTAACTTATTCGAAAAAGAGAGCGAGAAGAGGAGGCAAAGCACGAGCGAGAAACTAGAGAGCAACCTGCGCAAACATTACTCCAACACCGTGTCCACTTCCTGGACTCCGCCGGAAAGGGGCCATCATGGTAACACACACGGTTGATTTATTTTAATTAAGTTTAATTCAAGTTATCTACAACCGGACATTAACAAATTCCCATCTGCCCATAACCGCGGGCATGGCTTTCGAAAGTTCAAACCCTACAGGGGAGTCCCAACTTAGCCCATGACAAGCTCTCACGGTCAAGTAAGGAATAGACCTCCTCCCAAGACGTTCCGATCAAACTCGGTATCTCGGTAACTCAAGACACTTCGACAGGTTAAAACAAGACCAGCAACACCGCCCGAATGTGCCGACAAATCCCGATAGGAGCTGCACATATCTCTTTCTCAGGGCACACTCAGATTGTCTTAGGTACGGGTAGACCAGCCGAGAGTTGCCCCTGGTGGCCACC
>NC_041382.1:305317535-305319906 GCF_002162155.2 Triticum dicoccoides | reverse complement strand
GATGACCCTTGAGTCTGCAGAACCCAAGGGAAAGAAAAGGCTAGGTGGCAAATGGTAAAACCAAGGTTGAGCATTGCTGGAAAAGCTTTAATCAAGGCGAACTATCAAGGGGTTCCCATTATAACCCAACCACGTAAGGAACGCAAAATCCGGGAACATAACACCGATATGACGGAAACTAGGGCGGCAAGAGTGGAACAAAACACTAGGCGAGAGGCCGAGCCTTCCACCCTTTACCAACTATATAGATGCATTAAGATAACATAGCAATATAATGATATCCCAACAAGTAAATAAATGTTCCAACAAGGAACGGCCTCCAATCTTCACCTGCAACTAGCAACGCTATAAGACGGACTGAGCAACGCGGTAACATAGCCAATCAACGGTTTGCTAGGACATGGTGGGTTAGAGGTTTTACATGGCAATTTAGGAGGCTTTCAAGTGGTAGGCATCGTGGCAATGGCATAGCAAAAGAGCAAGCAAACTAGCATAGCAAAGATAGTAGTGATTTCGAGGGTATGATCATCTTGCCTGCACAGTTGTCAGAGTTGACTGGATCCTCAAAAGCAAACTCAACGGGCTCCTCGTTAGCGAACTCGTCTCCCGACTCTAGCCAAACAAGACAAACAAGCAACAAGGACACAATCAACCATGTGCAAACTCAAACAACACGATGCAAAGATGATATGATATGCGGGATGCGATGCGGGATGCAAAAATGCAAGATATGACAGGAAAATGCATGAACCTGGCCTCAACTTGGAATTCCAAGGGTGCCACTGGAAAGATGAGATGAAATCGCTTGAAAACGATATAAAGAACGCCGGAATCGGAGTTACGGTTTGGAAATGGCAAGCGATTCAAAAATGACACCGGTCTGCGATTTACCGCAAGTAGGCATCTAAATGCAATGAGATAAACGTGCTACAGCCACCAAACATGACAACAAAATACATGGCAGGGATGCTCACAAGATGCTTAACAAAAGTCTAGCACTGAGCTACGGCCAAAACATCCATTATGAGGTTCAAACAAGCATGGCAAAAACGCAAATGCAAAACAGATCTCAGACTTAGTGAAATTAACACTTGTCTGAAATTTCAGATCATGAAGCCCTCTTCGGAGCATCAAAACAACATGCTACAGGACCTGAACATGACAAAGCAAGACATGGCATGGAGCTACTCAACAAGCTTAACAAAAGTCCCTTAGTGACCTTGAGCCAAAAGGGATCACAAAATATACTAACAAGCACACGAACATAGCAAAAACACAATCAGTTTTCAGACTTAGTGAAAACTGGGACATGCTGAAATTTAACTCACGAAAGCATGTAAATGAGCTCGATGCACTCACTACGGTGCAAGTCATGGAAAGGAAAGCATACATCCCTTAAAAAGGCATAAAATACAAGCTAGACATGGCAAGAACAATGGCATAGCATGCACGGATCAACTACAATAGCATCGGCAAAATCGCAAACAAGTTGACGATCTGCCCAGATTCGCAACGAAGCAAAAGTAGAGCTCGATTGACTCAAGCTAGGGTGCTCCATAAATGCAAACAAGGACATGGATGGATAGAGCACTACAAGATTAGCAAAACTCCCTTACTGATCATCCTCAAAAGAGGCGTGGATCACTAGGAAACAACAGGAACATATGGCATCATGAACTAAACAATCTCAGACTTAGTGAAAACTACTAAGTCCCTGAAAACAGATTTACCGGGTGCCTCACTTTGCAAGCTTGCACAAGTCACCACACACATCCTAAAAATGCATGGGTTGCACCTCTGGAAAGATAACAAAATCCCTAACAAAACATATGAAGGACTCACAGGCATAGCATGCACACAACAATCATGGTAAAAATGACAAAAGTCTAAGATGAACTAGCAGATCTGACAATTAACTCACGAAGCCTCCTTCTAACAGCATTTCGGGCGTCAAGATGAACTCAAATTAAAATGATGCAATGGAATGAAATGATGTACTCGTCGAGGCGAACATTTTGATATACTATATGTCCAAAACGGAGCTACGGATGCAAAGTTACAGCAGGTCAAAGATCACATAAAAATTAGGGTTCGGAGGGAAAAACTCAACCCCTAGGTTTTTTTGGATCTGGATCTGGCGACGTGCACTGTTCATGCACTGTTCATCGGCACGGATTTCGAGGACTCCGGCGAGGTGGGCGGCTCCGGCGAGGTAGAGAAGGGAGGCGAGGCCGGCCGGGCGGCGGCGGTGGTCGACGAGGCGGCGGCGTGAGGCGACGGCCGGGAGGCGGCGGTGGCGCGGCGAGCTCCGGCTCGGGCCGGGCGGCGGAGAGGCGGCCGCGGCGGCGCGGTGGTGGTGCGCGGCGGCGCC
>NC_041382.1:305281463-305316922 GCF_002162155.2 Triticum dicoccoides | reverse complement strand
GGCGGGAGGCGGACGGCGGCGGCCACGTGGCGGGCGACGATAGGCTGAGGCGGCGGCGGCGATTCTGTCCAGCGCCGGGCGGACGTGTCCGGCGCGCGGGGATCTTTTTTTTAGGGTTTCGTGGGGGGGAGGAGATCTTGAAAACGGGGGTTCTATTTATAGGCATAAGTGGAGATAGGAGAGTCCAAATGAGGTGCGGTTTTTGGCCACGCGATCGTGATCGAACGCTCTAGGACATGGAGCAGAGTTAGGTGGGTTTTGGGCCAAATTGGAGGGATGTTGGGCTGCAACACACACGAGGCCTTTTCGGTCCCTCGGTTAACCGTTGAAGTATCAAACGAAGTCCAAATGATACGAAACTTGACATGCGGTCTACCGGTAGTAAACCAAGGCCGCTTGGAAAGTCTCGGTCCAATCCGGAAATGTTTAATCCCCACACACGAAAGAAAGCTAGAATTGGCCACCGGAGGAGAACGAAGCGCCGGAATGCAAAACGGACAACGGGAAAAATGCTCGAATGCATGAGATGAACACGTATGCAAATGCAATGCACATGATGACATGATATGAGATGCATGACAACGATAACAACACACGGAGACAAAGACCCGAACCCGAGAAAATAAAATAACTTAACGCCGGAAACGGCAAGAGTTGGAGTACAAATTGGGAAAGTTACATCTGGGGTGTTACAACACTAGATAAATGTGTAAAACTGAATAAACCAGGAATAACTAGAACCAAATATAGCCATTGAAACTGGTATTGATGTAGTCGAGCGGCACAGTTCCGACTTGCACATCATCAACCACACATTGTGAATGACTGAAATAAACAAGGCATAAATGACCAGTATAACAACCAAATATAGCCATTGAAAACTGGACAGAGTCTCACTGCAACCAACCTAACAAGCATATACAGATAAACAGGGCATATGCTTGAAAATTGGACAAATGCTCACTGCAACCAACCTAACAAGCAGATAAACATAAATAAGGCATCTGCTTGATAACTGGAGAAATGCTAAAAAAGCAACCTGACAATCAAATACAGATAAACAAGGCATCTGCTTGATAACTAGACAAATGCAAAAAAAGCAACCTAACAACCAAATACAGATAAACAACGCATATGCTTGATAACTGGACAAATACTCACTTCAACCAAACTAAGAACCAAATACAGATAAACAAGGCATTTGCTCCATAACTAAAAAAATACTCACTCCAACCAACCTAACAACCAAATACAGATAAACAAGGCATCTACTCACTATAAACAACCAAATGTAGCCATTCATGAAACTAAAGTGGACAATTCATACTTAAACATCACATAGACCTATTGAACAATACATTTTTGCATAATTGAAATAATTAAACATGGCATAGTTAAAGCACCGCACGACAAATGCTACTACAACAAAGGGTACGGGTTGGCAAGCTAGAAAAGGTAATATTTGCTCATAGAATGTTGCCTCACATTTGATGGACGGGATCCTTCCAAGTGGAAGAGCACAGGCCCATGGTGCGCTCTCTGATGTCATAGATGGGCTGTTTCACCTTGGAAGAACCTTCGTTGGTGCCCTCATCATGGTCGTGGCCCATGAGATCTGACTTGGCAATTGAGGATCCCAAGCCGCCGCCATAGAACATGTCCTTCAGAAGTGACAAAATGGGCTCGATGGAGTATAAAGCTCGCAACGCTTGGCGGAGGAGATCAGCGACAGGGTCATCAAAGAGATCGACGCCGGTTGAACCAGAGGGGTTGGGGATGGACCACTTAACCTGTGACATGGCCAGTGTGAAACTGTCGGTGTGCACAATCTTGATGTTGTAGCCAGCTTTCCCGAGATACAGTAATATGCTAGCCCGCTCACATGAAGCCTTGTCATGGCAACGTAGTCAACGTCTTCGCCAGCTTCCGCGGCGACGTATTGCTCCAGGATCGATAGGTCGGGGCGAACGGCGGCCACCTCGCCAACGTCCACCTGAGAGGCCATGATAAACCTCTTTTTGGCCAAACGCTTGTCGGGATCCCCGGGATACGTGGTCGACCTTAGGCTGCATCATTCTAGAGCAGGGGATGTGGATCTAGTGGGGAAGGACACCGTAGGCCTCATCTAAAAACTCAGGGGAGTGGGGCGATGGTATGGGAATTGCTGGATAACCTGAACTTTATTATCTAAGCTAGGAGGAATGGGCAGACCGGCAGGGTTAGCAGCGGCGCCGGCGGCGGTCGCAAGCTAGGGCTCAAAGTGGGGGAGGGGGCAGGTGGGGGACTGTGAGGGTGGGGTGGTGTTCGAGGATACGTAGCGGCTGCTGAAAATTTTAGTAATGGTGGGTGGATATGGTGGTAGACGAGGTGACGTTTCAAATGCCTCGGCTGCTAAAATTTTACTATAAGGTCTGTACTGGGGGAGTGTGGGCGATGGTTGAAGTACGGCAGCTACTAAAATTTGGGTAAAGTAATTGATGCGGGGCTGGAGTGCCCAAGATCACATACGGTCCAATAACAATATGTGTGTATGATAATAAGGAAAAGTGGCGCGGATCCGCTGATTTTTGCAACGCTCAAGGCGGGTAGTTTGTTTTTTATATTTCTAGCTAGCTGGTCTATCGCACATGGTTCATCCTAATTTCCAAATAAACTTACCCGCCTTTAGCTTACATAGGTGGTGGTTTTACAGCGCACTTGCATCGCACACGGTTAAGCCAGTACCTCCACGCTTTGCTCGCGCTTGCGCGGTCGTGGTGATTTCTACGCACTTGCATCGCACACGGTTGAGCCAGTACCTCCACCCTTTGCTCGCGCTTGCGCAGTCATGGTGATTTCAGCGCACTTGCATCACACATGGTTAAGCCAGTACCTCCACCTAAAATTTGCTCGCGCTTGCGCGGTCATGGTGATTCACATCACACTTGTATCGCACACGGTTTAGATATTATACCCTGTGTCCGTTGAGGATCATCAGAGTCTTTGCAGCAAAAAATAACGTTAGGGAGGGTCAAAAGACAGCCACACCAGCATGTGGACCAAATATATATGAGTGAAAAGGGTGGTATGTCATGTTCAAAATTCCAGTGCACAACTTTGACCCCGCGGGTCGATGGTTGGCCGCGTCATTGAAGATCAATGAGAGCAGCCAGAAGTCAAGAATCACCAGGAAGTGGCCAAATATATGTATGAATATTGGGGATGTTTAAAACTTTAAATACACAATGCATAACTTTGGTGGCACCTGCCTCGCAAACCCGAAAGCACAGTATCAACCACCTAGCTAGAATATATAATGACATAATGTCGTACCTAGCTAGGATGCTTGGCCCACCACCTCCCACTTTGTGTCAGCGGGGCGGATGCACGTCATGATCGATACTTTGGTCATACATGCATGTCGCCATGACTTACCATAAGACGGACCAATGAATCTTTCGTTTGGTCAAATGACAGTTGTTATTATAGATAAACCGCTTGGGCCAATAGATTGAACCATCATAAACATCGCACGAGAGGGACCACAAAACCAGCAGCCCTTGCATGTGGCCCAAAATGATGTACGTTGGGAAGGGGTGATGTTTGTTTTAAATATAGAATAATGTACAATTTAGATGTGGTGCCTACCTCTCGATACTAGACAACAACCATGAAGGCAAGTTAGTTAAGGACGAGATACATACGCAGGGTTTGATGTAGGTTGAACCCAGCAATCCGAGCATCTGGGAGGGAATCCTGACAACGCATGAGCTCGAGCTTTGGTTGAACGACATTTGACGGTGACCAGCCCTAACATGAACTAGGAGGAATCCATTCATGGCCAACACATACCCCTCATTATCGGTCAAAGGGATGATATATATACACTCGGGGAGCCCACAGATATCCATGTCATCACAAAAAACCGCACAAGGGAGACGTGGCCGATCAGAAGACCCCGTATACACTGCATGCGGCCCGAAAATATGTATGGGTACAATGGTGTATGATGTGTTTAAATCCCAAATGCACAACTTCGATGGGCCACGCCAAGTACATTACAAACCGAACACCGTACCCAACTCCAAGCCTGGTTCAATACCTATGATGTCAGTTTCCCAACTTCGAGATGGCAGCGGGGGGGGGGGGGTCATCCCACGCATGCGCTCAAACTTTTTTTTGTCTAGTATGGGACACATCTATATATATATATATACATCTACACATCTATACACATATGTAGTGTGCGAATAACTATGAAAGTTTCTCGTTGGATGAAGCAAATCCGGTGGTACAGAGATGGCAAATCCGAGCACTACTGGCCTTTGGATATCATCTACATTCCACCAGATTCTGCCACATGTACAATCTAGAAGACTCCAAGGTTGAACTTAAGCATAATGCACAAACCTCTAAACACAAGCACTTCTCCTTTGTTCTCTAGAATCTTCCATATCTTAATTGCCAAAACCTTTTTTTTCTAAATGAATTGTCAGCTTTTGTTTTTACCTTTACAATGCACAATTCCAGGAATCTTAAAATAGTTTTTTTACAAAACTAATTGATTTTGGATGAGATGAACTATAAGAATTACATGAACATCTACATCATGCATATCTGGCAGAAGAGGCGGGAAACCGATGAGTGTGGCGAGAAACGGTAGCTTGTTTTGAATGAAAACCTAGTATAGAAGGAAGCGTGAGCTACACGATGCAAGCGCGGAGTGCTTACCTAGGTACTACATGTGCTGTCGAAAGGGCTCAGGGTAACCGTTCAATCTGGGAGCATCCAACGGTGCACACGTACAATCCGCGGGGTTTAGGTTTTGGCCAGTCAGAACACAGGACTCAGATCGCCCGCGCAGCGGGGGGGGGTATCATACAAAAACCAACATTCAGTGGAAACTAGTGAAAACCACGAGAAAAAGATGTTTTGAAGTTTCAAAAAAATGCGGGATGTTAAGAGGATGGTGTTTTATTGGCACACAAAATTTCAAGTTGAAAAACTATAAGAGATGTGAGCTATGAAAAAGACAGAATCAGTGTTGAATAGTGTTGAATAGTAATGTTACTATTCATGGTGGAATTTGTCTTTTTCATAGCTCACATCTCGTAATCTTTTTCAACTTGAAATTTTGTGTCACAATAAAACATCACCTTCTTGACATCCCACATTTTTTTAGATTTTTATGAAACTTTAAAATATGGTTTCCACGAAATTTTCATTGAATATCGAGTTTCATGAGTGAACTGTGTGCTATTTGAAAACATTTCGTGAGAAGAATCTTGGTTTTTAAATCCTCGTAAATCCAAAACAACGCTGAAAATCGTGAAACCTGCCATGGTGTCACGACATCACACTTATATGTCGAGGAATTTTTTTTCCATCCATTGTGGCACAAGTTTTATAGCAAGCCTCTTACAAACCGGAGCTTTTGTCAAATAAGCCTCGTGGTTCCGATAGGGAAACGTGTCCCCCTTGTGGGCGAAACATAATCACTACCTCTTTTCACCTTGTATTTTCTTCTATGGGAAACATGGAACGACAGCATATCCATGCGGAAATTTAAAATTATTCATGGTTCGTTTGGCCTTTTTATCCACTAATTGACTTTCCTAGGCATTTAATGTCCATAATTCAAATTTGAACTACAAATACATGCTCCACTTCACCAAAATGGCTAGAAAAATTATCCATGTGTCCTTGGGTGCATGTTTAGGTCCAATGCTAGGAATGGGAAAGAATTACAACCGTACTAGTGTCATGGTTCGTACTCAAACATTTCGAATCTCGGTTTTTAAGTCCCCATAAATCCTAAACTCACCAGAAAATCATGAAAGGTGGCATGGTGTCACGTCGTGGCACATCTATGTCATGGTAAAGACATTGTCCAATTTAGGCCAAGCTTTATTACAAACCGCTTACAAAAACTAGAGCTTCTCACAAAGAAGCCTCGTGGCTCTCATAGGGAAACGTGTTCCCCTTTTGGGCGAAACGTAATCACTGCCTCTTTTTGCTTGTATTTCTTCCACGGGCAACATGGAACCACGGGATATCAGTGCTGAAATTTAAACATATTTAGAGTTCGTTCGGCCTTTTTATACACTAATTGATTTTCCTAGGCATTTAATGTCCATAATTCAAAGCTGAACTACAAATACATGCTCCAGTTCACCAAAATGGCTAGAAAATTATACATGTGTCCTTGGGTGCATGTTTAGGTCCCATGCCAGGAATGGGAACGAATTACATCCGTACCGGTGTCCTGGCTCTTCCTCAAACATTTCGAATCTCAGTTTTTAAGTCCCCATAAATCCTAAACTCACCAGAAAGTCATCAAAGGTGGCAAGGTGTCATGTCATGGCACATATATGCCGTGGTAAAAACATTGCCAATTGGGTAAAGATTTATTACAAACCTCTTAGAAACCGGAGCCTGTCGCAAGAACCCTCGTGGTTTCAATAGGGAAACGTGTCCCCTTGTGGGCCAAATAATAATCACTCCCTCTTTTAGCCTCGTATTTTCTTCTACACGTGACACGAAACAACTGGAGATTCGCGCTGAACTTTGAAATTATTCAGGGTTCGTTTGACATTTTTTATTCACTAATTGAGTTTTCTAGGCATTTAATGTCCATCATTCAAATCCGAACTACAAATACATGCTCTAGTGCACCAAAATGGCTAGAAAAAACATACATCTTTCCTTGGGGTGCATGTTTAGGTCCCATGGAACAAATGGGAACTAATTCAACCGTCTCGCGTCCTGGCCTGGCCACAAACATTGCGAATCTCAGTTTTTAAATGTCTGTAAATCCAAAACTCACCAGGAAAATCATGAAACTTGGTATGGTGTCACTACATGGTATATATAATTGTCCAATTTGGGCAAAGCTATATTACAAGCCTTTTACAAACCTAAGCCTGCCGCAACCCTCGTGGTTCCGGTAGGGAAACATGCCCATCTTGTGGGTGAAACGATAATCGATGCCTCTTCTCGCCTTGAACTTTGTTTTGTACAGGCAACATAGAATAACAGGAGTGTCAGGCTGAAATTTGAAACTGTTCAGGGTTTGTTTGGCCATTGTATATATATTACTAATTACTAAGTTTTCTATGCATTTAATCTAGTCCATAATTCAATTTGAACTACAACCACATGCTCCAGTGAAGCAAAATTGGTGGGAAATCGTACATGTGTCATTGGGTGCATGTTTAGGTCTTGTTTAAGGAATGAGAATGAATTACAAACTTGTCGTCGTCCTGAAACAATGAGAATCGCGGTTTCTAAATACCAGTAAATAAAAAGTTCACCCAAAAACATGAAACTTGGCATGGTTTCATGAAATGGCACATATATGTCATCGTAAAAAAATCGTCCAGATTGAGAAGAGGCGCACACATTAGTAGCCAACGAAGTCCTTTTTGAAACAAAAAGCTGACACGTTAATATCGCAAACGGTTGTATTATATTTACCGTGTCGAAATTTAACCATACTCGGTGGCGTGCGTGCAGTTGTTTGATTAGACGGGATGAGCGCGAGTAGTCCACCGTGCAGCTTCGATGGGATGAGTGCGAGCAGTCCACCACGTAGGCTCGACGGGACGCGTGCATCCTATTCACCTCGCAGGCTCGACGGGACACGTGCGAGTAGCAAGGCCGCCCATGCTCACCGAGAAGTGAGCTCTTTGACCTCCATGCACCAGCGGCCACCCGCCTCACTCACAACTTCTCCATTAATGGGTTAATTAAAGACCCTAGACGGAGGGTGTTTGCTCGTGATCCCATGGCAGCATTTTCTTTGTTTGTGTTTTCAACTACTACTCCGCCATAATTTAAATTGCCACATAGGGCAATGGATAATACGACCACAAATAACATGGAAATGGATAATATGACGACAAATTTACATTGGTGCACATAATAATTGTCTTACATATTCTGGATAATTTAAGATGCCACATGCGGCAAAGCCCGGAAGACATGGGGGCAAGAGAAGAAGGAAATTGCAGACAACGATCTAGTTCGCTACTGTCTGTACTCGTCGGTGGATCGCCTGGCGGCGAAATCGTCCAGCTCCTTCTTCAATTCCTCACGACTTTGCTTGAAAGAAGCCACAGATTCCTCCACCTCCAGCTCGTGCTCAATCCGGAGCTTCCTCAAGCCACCCATCAGTTCCTCGACGACCGCTTTCAGCGTCTTCTCAGAGGCACTGCTCTGCTCATGCAGCATCTTCCAGCCGGCGGCCTCCTCCTCCTTTTCGGAGACCAACTTGAGGAGCTTCGCATTGTCATCTATGAGTTGCTCGATGAGGCCGGTCACCTTGCCAACCGAGGCATCGCTGATCTTGAGCAGCTTTATCAAGCCGTTGACCAGCTCCTACTGTGTAGTGACGCCAGCGAGAGTGTCGTCGTCGCTGACGAAGGACTTCAGGAACGTCGGCTCGTTGCAATGGTCGACGCCGCGAATGCACTTGTGAGAGCCTGTGCGTGCCCGTGAGAGCTCGTTCGAGGGCTCCGCGGCGCGCCCGGGCATCTCTGCTGCGGCTGCGGCTTCGCAGCGGGACCTCTGTAGTGCTTCCGCGGCCTTGGTCTTTGCTGCATGGTTATATGTCCACCCTAAACTCCTCCTACCGATCATGGCGGAAAGACTTGACAGAGAAAACCAGTTTTGTGGGTGATGAGGAGAGGAACTGTGAAGTAATTTTCGAGTGGGTAGTTTCTATAGCCCGGTGCTAAGTGTGAACACATATTAGTTTGATGGGTGTGAACAGACTTGCACTTACTTAATGCGTTGAAATCAGCAATGTGACAAGAAACAAGGTCAAAGTTTATTGATGGCAGAAGGTTGACCACGTGGTTGCTCGCTGTTGAGGCGGGCGTGGTGCGCTCCGCTCTGGCGTCCCTGCGTGCTCTGCTTACCATCGAGGCAAAGTTACAACGGCATCTGTTAATAATTCTTAATAATTGTCTTACATATTCAAGATAATTTAAAATGCCAAATGCGGCAAGGCCCAGAACACTCACGACCTACATATGCATACAATAATAATAAAATATAAGCTAAAAGGCTGAGCTGGAGGCCTTCCGACGATGGTCTTCTTGGACTCCATGATCAACATAGCACCCTTGCGGCTGTTCACTCTGAGTGTCCTGACCCGCCTCCGCCTACGGAGCTGCTGGCACTGGGAGGCTCTTGGGGCTGCTTGGCCTCTTCTAGAAGAGCTTGACAGCGTGCAATCGCGCGCATGACAACTCGGCGGAACTGCTCCATTTCCATGTCTCTGGTCTGGTAGCAAATTCCATCGATCACCTGCATCCTCAAGATATCATGTTGGCGATGTTCTACTTCATCGGGACGTCAACTCCCCCAAGGATGCGCTCGAGCCTAGCCACCACATCATCGGGATCGAGGTTGACACGGCCGCCGCGGGCAATGATGAAACTGTAGGCTACCTTTATCTTGACTGAATCGCTGAGATTCTCTGCCCATTCCTTTATCTTCTCGATGAACACTAGTGATGGCGGCTCCTCAGGTGGGTCGTCGATCATGCCGTCGAGCGGCTCTAGATCTCTTGCACGGTGGATAGCAAACAACTCATCACACCTCCTCTGCAATATGTCGATTGTGCTCCCAAGGACTGTGACGCCGATATTGCTGCCGATGGGCCATGGTGCCTGCACCGGCCGATGAAGCTCTTGCTCCACGACCTGCTCTGGCTCGTTCTCCTCACCTAAGATGTAACGCAGGTAGGCGTCGACATTGAAGCTTTGGTCATTTCCTGACATGCTTGGAATAACTAATGGTAGATGGGTGAGGACTAGATCTTTGCAGAGTGGCACAGCGCTGCGTTGCCGCCTGGGTTATATGCAGCAAGCCGTTAGCTGCTGGTGGGAAACCAGTGAGGGAATAGGCGTGGATTTTACAATTCATCCATGTGGAGTGCGGGAAGCATTCCCTAGAGCGTGGGAAGACTAAGTGGAGCACACACACAACCCGAATACTGTATCCGGTGCCACGTGTTATTTATCACACAAGTGTTAACATAAGGAAACGTATGTGTAACATACTAATCATCGCACACGAGTACTCGCAGACGCATCGTGTGCGATACTCCTAGCCACCGCAAGCAACTAGTTTGCATTTTTCAAAGTTTTTTGTACACACAGAATCGCACACGAATTAACTGTATTAAATGTGTGTGTTGTAATTTCTCATCGCAGACAGTTCATCCGAGTCGGCTGTTTGCCATGTATCACACACATCTTGTAAGTTGAGCCGTTTCTGTTGCGTTTTCTAAATGAAAACAGTTCCTCCGAGTGAACCATATGCCCTATATCACACACACCTCGATCTAGCTAACCGTTTATGTTGCACTCGCTAATAGAAAACGGTTCATCGTAGCAAACTGTATGTTGTATATCGCACACAAATTGATATGGCTGCCCGTTTGTGTTGTTCTGCCTCATCGCAAACAGTTCGAACGGGTTAACCGTCTAGCCTGAATTGCACACGCAACTAAAATATGAACCGTGTTTGATGCATCCTCCATCACAAACATTTTGCACCTTTTTTGACGGTTTCCATACACCACCGTTTGCGATTATTGCATCACACACAATTTCTCAAAGGGTCTCTTATCGTAGTGTCGCGTTAGCAGCATCCTGTAGTAGTGAACACCCCGATCTAAACGGCCTCCCTATGCCCGGATCCCTCGATCCCGGATCTCCTCGTCCTGCGTTGACTTTTTCTGAGGGTATAATTTTTGCTAAGTCCCTAGATTCCTACATTATGTGTGCTTGTTCATCATGTCATAACTTCATGCATGTTGCTCTATTTTGAGCGTATGATATATAAAAATGTTCATCTCTGAGTGCTCTACATGCTAGTGTCATTTGCATGCATGTTCCTATCCATATTGATGCCTTAATCATCGTTGCAAAAGTGCTAAGTGTTATAAACTGCTGAAGATTGTCATAACATGCTGATTTGTCTTTTTCATAGCATTTTGTGTGTTCATCTTTTGTGCACCATGTCTGCATGTTTTAGGAGCATCTTCATGCCATATTTACATTGGTGCTATCCATGTATTTTTTATGTGCCTTGTGGTGACTAGCACAAGCTTGCAAAGTGTGCTACTTGATGTTTGCTAGTTTTTGAGACTTAGTGATTTTTGCTAAGTCTGTAACTGTTACTTGATGTTGCCATGTTAACTTGATGCTACCATCAATTCCATGCATAATCTGGAGGTGCCTAGTTGACATATTTTGATGTCCATGTTATTCTATATCATGCCATGCCTTTTGATGCCTCATATATGTCCTGTAGCATATGTTTTAATTGCCATGAACATGCCTAAATGATGTTCCAGTTTTCTGTTAACTTCATGATGCCATGTTGTGAGCTTGCTATTGGTTAATCTATGCCTCTTTTGGAGATGTTCCAATTACATGATTTGAAGTCTGCTATGAATACATTGTCCACATGCCATGTTTGATAATTTTGGACTTCATATGAACTCTGTTCCAAGCTTGCAAACATGCTATACTGATGTTGATGTTTTACATTTGCTGAAACTGTTACAAAATTCAAAATTGTCTTCATGGTTCCCACTAGTCCATGAGTCATATGGTTATGTTTCCTTGATATTATTTCTCTTTGTTATGTGTACTTTGATGCCATGTCCTTGGTTTCCATATAACGTTTTGTAGATTATCTCTTTCTTGCTCTCAAGTTGCCATCATGCTAAATCTGTCATCCTATTAACAACATGTTCCTTTTTGCAAGCATCATAGTGATTATTCCACGCATCATATGAACTTGTGCCCAGGGACTAATTTGAAGTATATCATGTCTAATACATGTCCATGTATTTTGCATATTTATTAAAGTTTATATGCTTGTTGTTATGTGCCTCCTAAGTCAGCATCATAATGTTATTGCTTTGCATTCCCATATTTCCTCCAAGTTTGAGAATCAACTTATGTCATGTTGCATCTTGTCTTGTTGATTGCCATTGATCTAGTGCTCATATGGAGATGCTTAGTAATCTTGTTTTGCCATGTTTAACCTATACTTTAATGACATGCTTTTGTTTGCCATGATCTTGCACCGTAGCCTCATTGTTTCTTGCCTCCAACATGTCAACATGTTATCCCTGCTCATGCATATGCCCGGTTTTTCACTAAGTCATCATCTATGTTATCAAGTTGCTTTCTACATTGATCAACTCGGATTAATCTTGATGCCTATGAACCTGAACCTAACTGTTATTTGAAGCATGGTGTCTGTACTTGAAGTCTATATCAAGGTTGCATCCATATGATTCATGTAGCATGTTGTTTGCTTGATTGCAAAGTGCTTAGTTGTTGTTTTGCGCAGATTGTGTTTGAAACTTGTATTGAGTGTATGTGTTGAACCGTTGCTCCGTTTTGAGCATGATCTATATGAAACTTGCTTGGTTTTGCATGTAGTTTCATCAAGCCTTGTTGCATCCATATTTTGAAATGTCTGTGATGTTGTTTTGCTTGCATTTGCATCAATGCCATGTTTAACTTGTTTTGCTCATATCTTCTAGGCCATAGCTTCGAATTAAACGAACTTTATATGTATCTTGACTAGAAAACCGCATAGATCATCTTGGTGCACTTTAACTTTCTGTTTAACCACTTCAACATAATGTGTTATTCCATTCGGTACCAATTTCTAAATTTGCATATGTGGACTTACCAGAATTGTTATATGTTGTTTCTGGCCTCATTTAAACATGCTTTGTTGTGTTGTTCTTGTATGCATCATCTCTTGCCATGAGTAGCATCATATAGACTTGTCGTGCATCATACTTGGTTGAGCATCATTCCATGTTTATGTGTTGTGTGTTTCCCATGTTGCTTGCTTCTTTTAGGTTGTGCTCTTTCTCGATAGTTCCTGTTTTGTTGCGATTGTGAGGATTCATTCGACTATGTGGAATCGTCTTTTTCATGGACTCGTTCTTCTTACTAGCGGGATTTCAGGCAAGATGACCGTCACCTTGGATCTTAGTACTATCTTTGCTATGCTAGTTGTCTTGATGCTATCGCTATGTCGCGCTACCTACCACTTGTTTATGAAGCCTCCCAAATTGCCATAATAGCCTCTAACCTTTTCACCCTTCCTAGCAAACCATTGTTTGGCTATGTTACCGCTTTGCTCAGCCCCTCTTATAGCATTGCTAGTTGCAGGTGCAGTTGCAGGTTGTTCCATGTTGGGACATGGATAACATGCGATATCACAATATCTCTTATTTAATTAATGCACATATATACTTGGTAAAGGGTGGAAGGCTTGACATTTTTCCTAGTGTTTTGTTCCACTCTTGCCTCCCTAGTTTCTATCATACCGTTGTTATGTTCCTTGATATTGCATCCCTAACACGGTAAGGGTTATGGGGCCCTCTTGACAGTTCGCTTTGAATAAAACTCTTCCAGCAAGGCCCAACATTGGTTTTAGCAATTGCCATAGTAATACTTGAACTAAATAATAAATTGGCATAGGGCATCATGAACTCGAGTATTTTTCTACATATCAGGGGGGACAGTGCTGATGGTGTTGGTCCCAAACGGCCAGCCTGCGTGGCCACCTCGGGGAAACTCGAGGGCTGGTTTTCCTCATAGCTTGTCCCATCCGGTGTACCCTGAGAACGAGATACGCGTAGCTCCTATCAGGCTAGGTCGGTGAATCGGGAGGTCTTGCTGGACTTGTATTACCATTGTCGAAATGTCTTGTGCGCCGGGATTCCGAATGTGATCGGAGGGTCCCGCGATGGAGGATTGTCTCTGCGGATGATACATGTAATGCAATGATCATGATGTGAGAGCGATGTTTGCTTCTCTTGGAGTTGTTCTTCTTCGTTGATCTTGGGTTAGGTTCCTAGTCAGCAGCCTTGGCTACCAGGGTGGATGTCCTTTGTGTTTCTGTTTGTGTTTCATCCATAGTCGGATATTGTTCTCATGTATGATGTTGATGTATTCGGTGGCATTGTATGTCTTTTGTATGTATCCCTGTCTATTATTTAATGGTACGATGTAATGATATCCACCTTGCAAAAGCATCTCCGATATGCGGTTCTATCCTTGGTGGGACCTTCGAGTTCCTTTAGGATAGAGTCGCATATTTGGCGTGACAAGTTGGTATCAGAGCCTCGACCGACCATAGGAGCCCCCTTGTATGATCGTATAGTTTGGTTGTTGTTGAGTCTAGAAGAAATTTTTTTGGTGTCTAGTTATATCGAAGAGTAGTTATTCTTTTTACTCCTCAGCCCTTTCGTCGCTCTAGTGAGAAATCTTAACGTAGGTGTTTTGAACTACTCCTCTTCCCCTTCAATTTTTTTTAGGACCACATAGTTGGTTTTTGTTCATTACGATGTCAACTCTTTTCATCCGGCGCACTTCTCTTGGAGTGATTTGATCCTCTTTGTCTTTTGCAAGTCCTTGGTTCTTTCTCAACAACGTTGTTTCCCCGTCCGAACAAAAACAATGGCGTATGAAGTTGTCTTTATTTTCCCATCCGCCCACCCCTTTTCTTCTCAGAGCCGGAGTCCTTAATCTAGTATCCATCCTACTCGTGCGAAGCCTTTGCATTATTTCCTCAATTATTTCAACCAGTGTTTTTCTGTTCGAGTTATTCCTTGGTTCCCCGTTCCAAGATGCCTTTGTTTTACCCTCCCTCCCACCCCTTTTATTCCCAGAGTCTGAGCTTCTATTCGAGCATTAATTTCATTCGTGCGGAGTCTCTTTAGTCTTTTTCAATTGTGTCAACCGGTGAATTCTCTTCTAGTTCATCATGGTTCGTCTCGCTTTCTTTTCGGTGGATCCAGTTCTAGTTTCGGTGTTGTTTATATTCCTTTCCTTCACTCAAATGTTTCCCCTTGCTCATTCGCCTCTCGCCATTTTATCATTCTGGAGTGCTGAAGACATCTTAGAAGATTCGCGTTTGTGTTCAAATTATTTCGAGGTTGTCACCTCATTCAAGTCTTTTAGTTGTTCCGGTGCGTCATCTCTCTCTCAACAATCCTTTTCCAATGGTGTTTCTTTTCAGTGGGCCCTAACCCATAGGTCTTTTCCCAGGATCTTACCTGACTCTTCTAATTTTCCCGGAGCTATTCTCAAATTCTTTTCGAAGTTTGACGTAAGAATGAATTTCACCAGTCAGATGCTTTCCAATATCGATTTCAAATCATTTTCATTGTTGGCACAACCTCTTCGTTTTTCTTTCCCTCGGAGTGCCTCAACAATTTTGGTGATGTTTATCGTCGTCATTCTCAACATTTGAAGACCGAAGAAGAGTTTTCCTCTAAATCTTGTACGTTCTCTCGAAGATTCCTGGTTCTAGCTTCATGCTATCCTCTCAAATTGTTTGGATCATCAAGAATTCTTTTCTTTCCCATCCAGAGTATTTCAAGAGTTGATTTTCCGTTTCGATTATCCGGAGGCCTCCATTTTAGAATATTTCTTAGTTCCAAGTTTTCAGCTTCGTTCATTCCCATATTTGTACTGGTGCTTCATTCAAGTATTCTTTAATCAGTTCGCGATCTCCTCGTTATTTTGCATCTAAATCCCCTCAAGTATATTTGTTCTTTTAATTCGTCCCGGCAAGGAATTCTCTTTCTTTATTCATTTTCAAATTCTCATGGTGGTTCATTCAGGATGCCTTTTCCTTTGTTACCATATCAATTCATTCATTCTTTCCAGTCCTACTGGCGGTTCATGAAGACCTTCCCAAGTTTTGTGCTATATCTCCCCTTCATTTTTTCCAACACGAATAAGTTCTATGCAATCCATTGCTTCTCATAAATTTAATTGATGAAGGATAAGCATAACATAATTCTTATTCTCCTTTCAACAAGTTGAGTAATTCTTTCCTTCGGAATTTGGTCATGATGAATAAACTCTAATCCCAAGTGTTTTCATCTTTTTCTTTTCCGGAGTTCAAAGTCCCCTCGAGCATATCATGGCGAAGTTCCATCTAATTCATCACAAGGCTTTAATCTAGTTCTTTTCATGTTTCAATTTTATCTCATCATCCTTTTGTTGCCGGAGTTCTTCACAGTGGTTCGTTAAGGATTTAATTCATCCTTCAAGTGGTCATCAAGATTCTTGTTGGAGGAGCTCAAGTATCTTTTCCTCTTCCGCCTCGAAGTGCGATTAATTCTCCGTGTTCTTTTGAAGTGGAGTTTTGCATTTCTTCGTTCTTCTCAGGAATCCAATCATTCCCGTTTGTGGCCAGTTATCACCTCATAATTTTGGAGATGTTTTCCATAAGTCCACAACAAGATTATTCTTTTCGTTGCTGAATTTCCAACAACTTCGTTCAACCCTTCTTCGAAAGGATGCTTTTTGAACTCAATTGTGGTAGAAGTTGTCATCTTCTTCTCTATTCTTTTCATCCCACTTTTTCAATTCTTGCAGTGGCATTGTGTTGTCCCTCTGGTCAAGTATCGTCCCATCTTGTCATGTTCATGTTCTATTCCATTCCATGTTCAACTGGGATGCTATCCCAATGCTTTTCTTCTTATTCCTTTCTATCATCTTCTAACCGGATTGGTTTCAGAGCCCATCTTATTCCTTGATCTTTTGATTCTCGTCTTATTGGCCGTTCCACTTTTCTACTCGAGTGTTCTCAACTTTGTTCATCTTCTCTCTTGCACTCTTGGTTACCTCATCCTCTTTTCTTCCGTCTCGGTTCTAAGATCTCGGGATGAGATCTCTTGTTAGTGGAGGAGAGTTGTAATGCCCCGAGTCCGATGCGCCAGGTGTCTTCCAGTTATAAGCTGTCGTTGCCTTGTCTTTTGCTTGCGCGTTGCACTTGGCCATGTCATCATGTGCATTGCATAATCATGTTTTCCAAAACTTGCATCCGGTCACTTTCTCCGTTGTTCATTTCGGCATCCGACACTCTCACATGCACCCGTTGCACCTCTCAGATCTCATTTCGTGAGCAGGAGAAAAACCTTCTCGGACTGGACTGAGATTTGTCGAGTGCCCTTGGTATATCACCGGTAGACCACCTTTCAAATTTCGTTACATTTGGAGGTCGTTCGCTGCCCCAACGGTTAACCGCGTTACCCTAAAACCCCCTTCTCCTTGCAGTCCAGCACCCCTCCGCAACAGCCCACTAGCCCATCTAAGCCCCCTCCATGCTCTCCGTCGTTGGATCACGATCGTGTGGGTGAGAACCGCACCCCATTTGAATTCTCCTAGCTCCCTCTACCTATAAATAAGCCCCCCCCCCCTCCGAAATTTCGGGTCCAAACCCTAGCCTCTTCCTCCTCCGAGCGTCGAACATGTCCAATCCGCTGCCGGTCATGTCCGCCACCGCCCCTCACGCAATCACAGCGCGACAAGTCTCCACCCCGCGCCTCACGTGCCTGCTCGCCACCGACCACCACCGCCGCGCACGCCGCCCGCTTGCCGCCGCCGCTCCGCCGCCCACCGTGCACCGCTGCCTCGCCTCGCCTCCTGCGCCGGCCACCACATGCCACCACCTCCGTGCCGCACCACATCATCTCACCGCCGTCGCCGCCTCGTCGCCACCTTGCCGGAGACATCGCCGAAGCTCGTCGGCCGGATCCACCCGAAGGGTGGATCAGATCCACCAACACCCTGATCTAAAGGGCCTCCCCACGCCCGGATCCCTCCGTCCTGGATCTCCTCATCCCGTATTGACTTTTTATGAGGGTACATTTTCTGCTAACTCCCCAGATTCCAGCATTATGTGTGCTTGTTCATCATGGCATAACTTCATGCATGTTGCTCCGTTTTGAGCGTATCATATATCAAAATGTTCACCTCTTAGTGCTCTACATGCTACTGTCATTTGCATGCATGTTACTTTCCATATTGATGCCTTAGTCATCATTGCAAAAGTTCTAAGTGTTGTAAACTGCTGAAAATTGTCATAACATGCTGATTTGTCTTTTTCATAACATTTTGTGTGTTCATCTTTTGTGCACCATGTCTACATGTATTTGGAGCATCTTCATGCCATATTTAAGTGGTGCCATCCATGCATTTTATGTGCCTTGTCGTGATTAGCACTAGCTTGCAAAGTGTGCTACTTGATGTTTGCTGTTTTCTGAGACTTAGTGATTTTTGCTAAGTCTGTAAATGTTACTTGATGTTGCCATGTTAACTTGATGCTACCATCATTTCCATGCATAATCTTGAGGTTCCTAGTTGACATGTTTTGATGTCCATGTTATGCTCTATCATTCCATGCCTTTTGATGCCTCATATACGTCATGTAGCATATGTTTTCATTGTCATGAACATGCCTAATGATGTTCTAGTTTTATGTTAACTTCATGATGCCATGTTGTCAGCTTGTTATTGGTTAATCTAGGCCTCTTTTGGAGATGCTCCCATTACATGATTTGAAGTGTGCTATGAGTACTTTTTCCACATGCCAAGTTTGATAATTTTGGACTTCCTATGACCTCTGGTCCAAGCTTGCAAACATGCTATGCCGATATTGTTGTTTTACACTTGTTGAAACTGTTACAACATTCAAACTTGTCTTCATAGTTCCCACTAGTCCATAAGTCATATGGTTATGATGCCTTAATGTTATTTGCTCTTTGTTATGTGTACTTTTATGCCATGTCCTTGGTTGCCATAAAACTTGTTGTAGATTGTCTCTTTCTTGCTCTCAAGTTGCCATCATGCTAAATCTATCATCATGTTAACAACATGTTCCTTTTTGTAAGCATCATAGTGATTACTCCATGCGTCATATGAACTTGTGCCCATGGACTAAGTTAAAGTATATCATGTATACTACATGTACATGTCTTTTGCATATTTATTAAAGTTGCTATGCTTGATTTTATGTGCCTCCTAATTCAGCATCATAATGTTATTGTTTTGCATTCTCGGATTTGCATCTTGTCTGAGAATCAGCTTATCTTGTCTTGTTGATTTCCATTGATCTAGGGCTCATATGGAGATGCTTAGTAATCCTGTTTTGCCATGTTTAACCAGTAATTTAATGCCATGCTTTTGTTTGCCATGATCTTGCACTGTAGCCTCATTGTTTCATGCCTCCAACATGTCAACATGTTATCCCTACTAATACATATGCCCTGTTTTTCACTAAGTCATAATCTGTGTTATCAAGTTGCTTTTTGCATTGATCATCTTGGATTAATCTTGATGCCTATGAACTTGAACCTTAATGTTATTTCAAGCATGTTGTCTGTAATTGAAGTGCATATCAAGTTTTTGTCCATATGATTCCTGTAGCATGTTTTTTCCTTGATTGCAAAGTGCTTAGTTGCTGTTTTGGGCAGATTGTGTTTGAAACTTGTATTGAGTGTATGTGTTGAACCGTTGCTCCGTTATGAGCATGATCTATATGAAACTTGCTTGGTTTGGCATGTAGTTTCATCATTCCTTGTTGCGTCCATGTTTTGGAATGTTTGTGATGTTGTTTTTCTTGCATTTTGCATCAATGCCATGTTTTATTTGTTTTGTTCATATCTTCTAGGTCGTAGCTCCGAATTAAACGAACTTTATATGTATCTTGACTAGAAAACCGCATAGATCATCTTGGTGCACTTTAACTTGCTG
Source organism: Triticum dicoccoides (assembly GCF_002162155.2). Taxonomy (NCBI): domain Eukaryota; kingdom Viridiplantae; phylum Streptophyta; class Magnoliopsida; order Poales; family Poaceae; genus Triticum; species Triticum dicoccoides. The sequence goes on along the minus strand of NC_041382.1, from coordinate 305,297,339 downwards.
TTTAACCACCTCAACATAATGTCTTATGCAAATCAGTACCAATTTTGAAATTTGCATATGAGGACCTACCAGAATTGTTATATGTTGTTTCCGGCCTCATTTAAACTTGTTTTGTTGTGTTGTTCTTGTATGCATCATCTCTTGCCATGAGTAGCATCATATAGACTTGTCATGCATCATACTTGGTTGAGAATCATGCCATGTTTATCGGTTGTGTGCTTACCATGTTGCTTGCTTCTTTCCGGTTGTGCTCCTTCTCGATAGTTCCTGTTTCGTTGCGATTGTGAGGATTTGTTCGACTACATGGGGTGGTCTTCTTCATGGACTCGTTCTTCTTCGACCACTGTTTGGCTATGTTACCGCTTTGCTCAGCCCCTCTTATAGCGTTGCTAGTTGCACGTGCAGTTGCAGGTTGTTCCGTGTTGGGACATGGATATCATGCGATATCACACTATCTCTTATCTATAATACCTAAATAGTTCATCCCCACTAACCTATTTAACTAAGCATGCAGCCTATCCACATCATCATCCATTCTCCTACTGCCATGTCAGCACTAACCCTCCACTCCACTTCTACATGCATGCCATTTTTTCCTTGCCCTCATAATCCAGCAGTCGTTTGATTAGCCACGGGGTATGCCAAGAGTTCATCTCCTGTACAGACTACATGCATTCAAGTTGGCTCCACTTTCTCGGCTCCCCGGCTCCCAGAGGGACGCATGAGGCATCCGCCCAAAAACCTCTCGGCCTCTCTCGTCCTACAGTACAAGGGGGCAAAAAACGGTGACACCAGGGAGGCGCCCTCTGGCGCCGGACCCGGCGTTTCCCTTCCTATTTAATGCCGGGCAGCTGAGGGGAACTGGAATCCCTGCGTGGAGGTGTGCACAGGGTTAGGTTTTCGTCGCCGTGGCTTCGGAGATGGTAGCGAGTGGAATAAGGGATGGCCGGGCTTCTCCCCGTCCGTACGGCGTCAGATACGGTGCCCGCGAGGAGTCGGAGACCTTTTGTATCGCGGATCCGGTCGACCGGAGCCTGTGGTGGTGATTCTCTTCACTGGAAACTGCGCCGGCGATGGTGGCAGCTCCCGGCGAGGCGACGGTTGTTGGGGCTTCAGTCCCTGTTTGTTTGGGGGACGAGGTTTGCAGCAGTTCTTCATCCTTTGCGTCTCCGGTGAGCTGGAGTCTTGGTGGAGGCATGGAGCCATCCAATCTGTGGAGATTATCCCCGGCCGATGCGCCCGAACCCGACCTTTGTTCCTGTTCGCTGGACAGGATCTACATGCGGCCTCCAAAGCCTTTGAAGGCGATGCACTATGCAGATGGATGGTTTCTCGACGGCGGTTCGAGTAGACGGTGAGCGGCCGACCGGCTTGATGGCAGCGGTGAGCGGCGTATTTTTCTGTTTCGGTGAGATTTCTTCATCTTTGTGTCTCATGTACGCATGCGTACTGTTCTTTTTGCTGGATGCATGAGTGGCGTGTTCTGTTTGCTGTATAAATGCCTGGACAGCTGATGAAGGTGTCCGATTTGCTCGCATGCTGCCATCATGGGTGTTTGTTGTAGAGAGATCGGGGGATTTTGTTGTTGTTGAGAAAAGGACACATACACCTCATGTATTCATCCAGCAAATGAGACGGTACATATGCGTATATGAGAACAGTACCTTCATTGGAGGAACTGAACGGGTGATCTATGTGTTTTCGTCTGCAATTGATTGGCTACAACAACAAAAAACTCTTGATTTTTTGGTTGAAATAATTTATAAAGCTGTCGGATGCACTGCTACTAATCTTCCTTCAGCCAGATATCTCACTCATCTTGATCCTCCAAGTCATTTTTTTCTTAGTCAGGTTTTATGTTTAGACAACTAGATTTATGTGAAATTGTACCTTGACATGTTTTTTTTGCATGAAGGTCATTGCTACAGATGTCAAATAAATTTACCATATGTATGTACTATAGTCTGCTCTTGCAATCATCTGCCAGAGTTAGGAAACATCTGCGCCCTCAACGCCATGTGGAACATGTTTAATTCCTCTCTCTGTATGAGGTTCTCCCTGATTCCTCAATTTCCAATTCTCCTGCAGCATGTTGTTTTTTTGCTGATAGATTATTACCATGAACTTGACATCTTTATCATTTTTAACTTGCTTTCATTTGTATTTTCACGTGAGTCAATGCTCATATTACGAATCCCATCTCCAGCCTTCATACTAAGTTAAACTATGAACATTTTCAGGCATCTCAAAGTAAGGACATGTTGTCACTTCCAGGTTCCAGCCAAACAAGCGGTGAGAGTGTTGTCATTATCCTTTGGAACACTGCTTTATAGTCCAACTATCCTTAGAGAAGCGACCTCACAAGATAATACATCAGCAGTCAGTGTAGTTGCTTCTGATGATACAGAAAAAAATTCAAACGAGGTACTGCTCACAGATATATATGACTACATATTTAATTCCTGGATGAATGTTTTAACACAAACTTTCATTTACAGAAACCCCGGTACAAAATAAAAAGTCGAATTTACTGAAGATGCTAGCAGCAAATTCAAAAGGTATAAAACACTTCAACGCCCTGCAATGTACTATATATTTATCTAATAATTCTTCTCATTTAGGCCGTTTACAGATAACAATGAACACGTACAAATCACCATTACTGTCAGAAAATCAACAAATCAACATCCTACAAGGTAAATCCTATCATTCTTCCATACATTTATAGAAGAAAATTAAAATACATATTCTGATTTGACATGACCTTCTATTCCCACTATTAAACCACAACAGCAGAAAGAATTTGATCTTACTCAGAATTCCTCCGGTGCAGCATGCATCTAATTGTTCATGATTTGTTTATTTTTCTACATCAATTGTTCCACCTTTGAAAATCATATGCTTGATATTCTTAAATGAACCTTTGCTACATATAAATTATTAAAATTACCTAAGTTTCTTCGGTTTAAGATTAGGTAGATTCTTTATTAAGTGGTAGCTCTAAGAGTTTTTAGGACCACCAGTACACAAGACACCTATTGTCTTTGAATTAAAATAACCTGAAAGAATGGCACTTGATAGAAACAACACAAGGCACTATGGTACATACATCTATGTCAAGATGTGTATCAAAATTTTCTGTGTCTTTATGTGGCACTGCAAGAACGACGGGAAACATTTGAGGACAGGCAAAGTAATGCCAGAAGAAAAAAATATCTACGAAGGTATTATCTAACAGAATGAACCAGTTCTTCAGAATGAACACACTCATGGTACGATCCACTTAATACCGTCCTAATAATACTGCAACGTTTACACATTGTAGGGTAGGCTATGCTACAATAGAGATACATGCTTCATTTTCTTCCATGCCAGTTACCTATATATAGTAGTATAAATAATTGCTATCTTGATCGCCACCTATTCTTCAGCGGTATAAAATTACAAAAGTATCATCATGTTGGACTACATGTATCTACATCAACTGTTATCATGCACATATTTTCTGTAAACCTCCATTGTGAGGCATTTGGTGTCCTCTTCACCTTACCTTAATGTACACCACCAGCTATGCATTATGTGCAAGACTGCTGTACTGTTTTATTACTTGAGATTTTTTTTCGTGTCCTTTCTTAGGAAATTCCTGAAAAAAGTCCCGCAGCAACGCGCGGGGCATCATCTAGTTTAATTAATGCACATATACTTGGTAAAGGGTGGAAGGCTCGACCTTTTGCCTAGCATTTTGTTCCACTCTTGACACCCTAGTTTGCCTCATATCGGTGTTATGTTCCTTGATATTGTGTCCCCAACACGATGAGCGTTATGGGGCCCTCTTGACAGTTCGCTGATAAAACTCTTCCAGCAAGGCTCAACATTGGTTTTAACATTTTCCATAATAATACTTGAACTAAATAATAAAGTGGCATAGGGCGTCGTGAACCCAAGTATTTTTCTACATAGCAGGGGGACAGTGCTGATAGTCGGATGTTGTTCTCATGTATGATGTTCATGTATTCGGTGGCATTGTATGTCTTTTGTATGTATCCCCATCTATTATGTAATGGTACGATGTAATGATATCCACCATGAAAAATTGTCTCCGATATGCGGTTCTATCCTTGGTGGGTCCTTCGAGTTACTTTAGGATAGAGTCGCATATTGGCCGTGACAAAACCGAGCAGGCTTTGGATAGTAGCACACCATTCATCCATCTGCTCGGCTGCTGGCGGAAACCTCAACAACAGCTGAGCTCGCGCCATAGCTCTGTGGCTGTGGTTGGCATAGATGTTGATGGCGTCCACCACACCGTCGCCTGGCTCGTGACGGTGCAATCGGCGGCGGCGGCGGTGCTGCACCCACGCTGTTGTGGGACGACCACCTGGGCAGCGGGGTTGTGCGGCGGTGGTGCTCGAGGGTCAACAGCTCCATCGAGCGCAGTGGTCTGGTTGGCTTGTTTGGGAGGAGGCGCATGCGCCGCGGTCGCTCCCATGGTGGGGGCGACCGGAGGGTGATGGCCTACACTGAATCGAACGTCGTTGCTGCGGATGTGCCCATCAGTGAGAGGAGGTGGTGCGGACGGAGTGACCCCCTCCCCTGCACCTTTCGAAGCGTGACCATCGAGGTGCTACTGATGTTATTCTCCTCCAATAGCTTCTGCCCCCGTCTCGACTGCGGGGGAAGTGGTGATGGATCCACCTACTCCAACCACATCCCTAGAAGTGTTCACGTCCTCTCGTGCCTCCACATCCCCCGCAGCATTAGAGGCCGGCGGCGGCGGAGCCTTCGAGGTGAATGGATGGGCTGAAGCACCGAACTTCTTCTTGGGCGCCATGGTTGATGGTGTCGTCGAAGATGAAGACGGTGATGAAGATGACGTGTTGCGCACGCTTTCAGGTTCGTGCAAGCGATCCCCCTACCTAGCACGCCAAAGATGTCGCGGGATATCCGCGGCCACCTATGGGACCAGGAGGCCCCTTGCTGGCTCGGCATGGGGACGTCGCGTTGCACAAAGAGCAGACCAGCGTACGGCAGCACGACAGAGAGCACACAAGCAATTTACCCCGGCTCGGGCTGCCGCGAGGCGTAAAACCCTACTCCTTCTTTGGTGGATTGATAGTGGAATGGAGGTGGTGAAGTGTAGTACACTTTCCCGGTAGGGGTTGCCTTAGGGCAGTAGCGACTGCGCGCGTATGGGGGTGTGGGTTCATCAACTTTCCAACCCTATCTACGTTTGCCATGGGCCTCCTTTTATAGATCAAGGAGTCACCACAATTGCAAAGTAGTCATTATGCCCTGATATGATAGCAAACAGTGCTATCATACCTAACTCTGCGGGCTGACAGGGCGCATTAAATGCACCACTTAGTGTCACATCACTGGTTGCCCGGCAAGGCTTCCTGTGCTATCTTGCCAGCTCTGCGCCTGTTCTGTTGACATGTCGTAGAATGGGTGTCATCTGTGGGTTTCTTCCGTAGGAAATGGCTTCTATGTGGTGAATGGCTGCCACTTAATCACATTGCGGCTTGACACCTCATTGATCGATGATGTGGGTCGTGCTGGAGTGGTTGGTGAGGTGGTTTTGCCTCCACGCGCCCCGCCAGGCCCTGCCGGGGCGCCTCATGCATCTGATTTTTGGGGTGGCCTTTCCCCTTGAAGACCCACAAGTATAGGGGATCGATTGTAGCTCTTTTCAATAAGTAAGAGTGTTGTACCCAGCGAGGAGCAGAAGGAAATGACAAGTGGTTTTCAACAAGGTAATGTCTGCAAGTGCTGAAATTGTAAGTAATAGAGTAGTTTGATAGCAAGGTAATTTGTAACAAGCAAGTAATGATAGTGGTAACAAAGGTGCCGCAAGGTAGGCCAATCCTTTTGAGCCAAAGGACAGGCCAAAACGGTCTCTTATGATAAGTAAAGCGTTCTTGAGGGTACACGGGAATTTCATCTAGTCACTTTTACCATGTTGGTTCGATTTGTGTTCGCTACTTTGATAATTTGATATGTGGATGGACCGTTTCTTAGGTGTTATTCTTACTTGAACAAACCTACTACTTATGATTAACCCTCCCTCAAGCATCTGCAACTACGAGAAAAGTATTAAGAATAAATTCTAATCATGGCATTAAACTTTTGGATCCAATGGGTCCCTTACGGAATAACGCATAAGCTGGGTTTTAAGCTTCTGTCACTCTCACAACCCATCATCTAATTGCTAGTCCACAATGCATTCCCTTAGGTCCAAATATGGTGAAGTGTCATGTAGTCGACGTTCACATGACAACACTAAGGGAATCACAACATACATAATATCAAAATATCAAACACATATCAAGTTCACATGATTACTTGCAACATGATTTCTTCCATGACCTCAAGAACAAAAGTAACTACTCACAAACGATAATCATGCTCAAGATAAGAGGGGTATTAAATAGCATATTGGATCTGAACATATAATCTTCCGCCAAATAAACCATATAGTAATCAGTTACAAGATGTAATCAACACTACTAGCCACCCACAAGCACCAATCTATAGTTCCGGTAACAGGATTGAACACTAGATATGAACTAGGGTTTGATATGAGATGGTGTTGTTGAAGATGTTGATGGATATTGCCCTCCCCAAGATGCGAGAGTTGTTGGTGATGATGCTGACGATGATTTCCCCCTCCGGTAGGGAAGTTCCCCCGGCAGAATCGCTCCGCTAGAGGGCAAAGTGCTCCTGCCCAAGTTCCGCCTCGAGACGGCGGCGCTCCGTTCTGAAAGTCCCCCCCTTGTTTTTTCTAGGTCAAAACGACTTATATACCAGAAGATGGACACCGGAGGTGGGACTGGGTGAGCACAACCCACCAGGGCGCGCCTGGGCTCCCTGGCGAGCCCAGGGGGGTTTTGCCCACCTAGTGGGCCCCCTCTAGTAGTTGTTTGCTCCAATATTCTTCATATATTTGATAAAAAATCCGTGAAGTTTCAGCTTGTTTGGAGTTGTGCAGAATATGTGGCCTGATGTAGCTTTTCCAGGTCTAGATTTCTAGCTGCCAGAATTCTTCCTCTTTGTGTATACCTTGCATATTATGAGAGAAAAGGCATTAGAATTACTCCAAAAGGCATTATTATGGATAAAAACATCATAAATAACAGTAACAAAACATGATGTAAAATGGACGTATCAACTCCCCCAAGCTTAAACCTCGCTTGTCCTCAAGCGAAAAACCGAAATCGAAAGACATGTCCACATGCTTAGAGAGAGAGAGGTGTCGATAAAAACAAAATACGGACATAGAAGCATCATGTTCATTATTATAACAGCAACAAACTTAAACATAAAACTTTTATCAAAGAACTTTTATCATAGACTTCTCATGAATAAGTGATCATTCATCACACTATTGAAGTATAAAGAAAAAACTCTATTAAAAACCAACAAACTATGTTCTTAGTCAACTTTGCAACTACAATTCACCATCTTTCAGGAAGGGTCACATATCGGAGCCCTTAGGCAAGTCCACATACTCAACCATCATATAGTCTTCTATGGTTGCTAACACTCTCCGCATACACATGAGCAAAACGTTTCAACCGGACACATAGAAAGAAAGGGGCTTATAGTTTCGCCTCCCAACGTATTCACCTCAAGGGTGATGTCAAGAATAATAACTCATGCTATCTATATTCAATTGGATATATTTGCCTAGATCTTTCCTCACCACATGATGCTTGCCAAAGGAGAAAAATAGAAAGGAATAGAAGGAAAACTTTGACTCTTTTCATAAAAGTAAATACATAAAAGTAAAAGATAGGCCCTTCACAGAGGGAAGCAGAGGTTTGCATGCGCTTATTTGTTTGTATGCTCAACCCCTTAGCACAAAAGAACGTCACGTTGCATTGCCCCTTGTGATAGAGACCTTTATTATGCAGTCTGTCACTTTTATTCTTCACCATCTCAAGTTCGTGCAACGCTCAATTTTCTCTTACACTAAATGATCTCACACTTTTAGAAGCAATTTTTATTGCCTTTTTGCACCGATGACAACTTACTTGAGGGATCTTGCTCAATCCCTAGGTAGGTATGGTGGACACTTGAAAATAAGATTTGGGTTTAAGAGTTTTTGGATGCACAAGTAGTATCTCTACTTAGTATGGAATTTTTGGCTAGCAAAGATAGGGGAAAGCACCACATGTTAAAGGATCCATGATAGTATGACTTCTATGTGAATATAAACAAACATAAACCATTAAGTTGTCTTCCTTGTCCAACGTCAACAATTTTGGCATATAATATTTTGATGAGGGCTCACAATCACAAAAGATTTCTAGGATAGTATATTTATTTGTGAATCTTCTCTTACGTTATTAATTCTTTCATGAGTAGCATCATTGACTAATGCTATGTTTGTCAATATCTAATAAAAATTTCTACTTATACTTTTCCTTATGTGGTGTCATCACCTACCATAAGGTTAGTATATGATCTTTTTGATTTATTTCCTTTCTTTTATTTATTTCCTTTCTCTTTTTTCTTTTTTTTTGCAACATGAAAGTAAAGAAAGAAAAAACTCAAACTAAACTTTATTATATATCTTGCACACGATTACAAGGATAGATCACTAAGAAAACTCTCGAAAGGAAAGGATCGAACTAAACTTTTATTCCTCTAAAGCAAAAGATCGAACTAAAATAAGTAAAGGCAAGAAGATAGTGGGATGATACGATATCGGGGCACCTCCGCCAAGCATGGTAGAAACCAAGGGGAGTGCCCATACCCGATACTTAATTCTCCTTTGGTGATGAAGAAGATGGTGGTGGTGATGCAACGATCCTATCCTTACGGATCAAGAGATTCTCCAATCAACGGATGATGCTCTGGAAGTGGATGATATGCTCTTGACGCAGAATATTTTTACGAGTGAGATACTTATTTTGTATGTGAACTATTTCAATGATGCGAAAGGCTTCAATCTCAACAGGAGTAAGGTGAGAAAGGTAAGGTTTAAGGATATCTTCATCTTCCTCCTTGGCTGGTTGTGCTTGTTCGAAGACCGGAGGCTAATCTATGGTAATCTCCTTGCTCTCGTCTCCCCTGATGGCTTATGCGGGCTCTTCTCTCTTCAGCTCGATCTTCATCAACCAATCATCCTCTTCCACGTTGTTAGAGGAAGAAAAAGACATGGTGCCTAACTTAATAGATTTGACCGAAAACTGCAAGAAAAGAAAAAAGAGGAATTATTCGCGATACGGTGATCAACAGGTTCGGGAGGTATATATTGATCTTTTATCTCGGGGGTCAAGCAAAAAGAAGAAAAATGGAGTCCGGAAGGTGTACCCACCTGGGTATGCTTCCCGGTAGTTTCTTATTTTCCTATTTTTCTAAATATTCCAAAACTGACAAAAAATATTTTTGCAGATTTTTCGGAGTCCGTTTACTTACCGTATCACGTACCTCCTTATTTTCATGATTCTGGAGTGTTCCGGAAGGACTCTTTTATATGTTCTTCCGGTGTCATAGTTTGGATAATATTACTTTCAACATTAATGAGCATACTTGAGGTATAATGTTTTCTTCGTTGCCCATTGAAAACCTTCGGATTAGTACCTTCGGCATTATTTATTTTGATGGTTCCCGACCGATAAACCTTCTTCATGACGTAGGGGCCTTCCCATTTTTAGAGGAGTTTTCCTGCAAAGAAGTTGAAACGAGAGTTGTACAAAATAACACATTCTTCGACTTTAAACTCATGCTTTTGGATTCTTTTGTAATGCCATCTATTAACTTTTCTTTGGATAATTTTGCATTTTCATTAGCTTGGGTTCTCCATTCATCTAATGAGCTAATATCAAATAACCTCTTTTCACCAGAAAGTTTAAAATCATAGTTGAGCTCTTTGATGGCCCAATATGACTTATGTTCTAACTCAAGAGGCAAATGACAAGTTTTTCCATAAACCATTTTATAAGGAACCACACCCATAGGATTTTTATATGTTGTTCTATAAACCCAGAGTGCATCATGTAATTTCTTAGACCAATTCTTCCTGGACCTATTGACAGTCTTTTGCAAAATTAATTTTATTTCTCTATTGCTAAGTTCAACTTGACCAGTAGACTGAGGATCATAAGGTGATGTGATTCTATGGTTAACATCATACTGGGCAATCATTTTATGGAAAGCACCATGAATAAAGTGTGAACCACCATAAGTCATTAAATATCTAGGGACTCCAAACCTTGGGAAAATAACTTCCTTAAGATTTTTAATAGAGGTGTTGTGATCAGCACTACTAGTTGGAATAGCTTCTACCCATTTAGTAACATAATCAACATCAACCAAAATATGCGTATACCCATTAGAGGAAGGAAAAGGTCCCATGTAATCAAATCTCCAAACATCAAATGGTTCAACAGCAAGTGAATAGTTCATAGGCATTTCTTGACGCTTAGCGACATTACCTATTCTTTGGCACTCATCACAAGATAAGACGAACTTATAGGCATCCCTGAAGAGAGTAGGCCAATAAAATCCAGATTGCAATACCTTGTGAGAAGTTCTATCTCCGGCATGATGTCCTCCATAAGCTCCGGAGTGACATTTCCGTAGGATTTGTCCCTGTTCATGCTCAGGTACACAACGTATAATAATACCATCTACTCCTTTATAAAGATGTGGGTCATCCCAAAATTAATGTCTTAAATCATAGAAGAATTTTTTCTTTTGTTGATAAGTAATGCTAGGTGGTAAATATTTAGCAACAATGTAGTTAGCATAATCAGCATACCAAGGAGCATTATGAGCAAAATTTATTGCAGCTAACTACTCATCAGGAAAAACTGTCATCAATAGGTAGTGGGTCATCAAGCACATTTTCAGGCCTAGATAAATTATCAGCTATGGGGTTCTCAGCTCCTTTTCTATCAATGATATGTAGATCAAATTCTTGTAACAAGAGAACCCATCGAATAAGTCTAGGTTTAGCATCTTTCTTTTCCATAAGATATTTAATAGCAGCATGATCAGTGTGAACAATTACTTTGGAATCAACAATATAAGGTCTAAATTTATCACAAGCAAAAACCACTACTAAGAATTCTTTTTAAGTAGTATCATAGTTTCATTTGAGCACTGCCCAGAGTTTTACTAGCATAATGAATAACATTCAGTTTTTTATCAACTCTTTCAAAAGGCAAATTCCAATTAGGTGGTTGAACAATAGGTGGATAAATTAAGGCTTTCTTGAGTGTTTCAAAGGATTCTAAACAATCATCATCAAAGACAAAAGGTTTGTAAGAGACCTTTTAGATCTTTAGGAAATTGTCGGTGTACAAAGTAGGGGCCTTCTGTACCCCTTTAATTATGCATGGGAAGTCGCAGCCACACCTGCGACCATGCTTGGCAAGGCAGAAGACGGAGCGAACACACAAGGCTACCACAGCAGTGCCCAAGCTAGAGGCGCAAGGAGCAAAGGGACAATACGGGATCTTCTCGGGGCAACTTGCCCAATGCCAGCAAGGTCGCCTCCCTTGAGCTTAGGAGTTCCGACCCCATCAACAACATTGGGACCAAGGCTCGGGAGGCGCCTGGGTGGTGCCATGAAGATCTTTGTGATGAACGGAGGCCTGCAAGACTGGGTAAGAACCAGAAGACAAAGGCCCCCGACAAGATCCTTGCCGGGGACGACCACAGAAACCCGACGAGACCCTTGTCGGGACACCGACAAGATCCTTGCCGGGGATATCTGTAGGGCCACTGCAGGGCCATTGCCCGGCCCACACCTACCAAGGCTCTGCTGCCCCATGGCCGTTCCGACGCAGGAGCCAGCCTGCGAACTAGGCGCACACCTACATGGAAGCATGCAGCTTCTAGGCCAACCAGGCAAGCACCTGCATGGTGGCATGTAGATCTTCGTGAAGACCCTGCCACCGCACTAGTGCAGCAGCCAGGCAGCCAGCGTGGCGCTGCATGCCTCGTCAGCTTGGACACGCGTCGAAGCGAGGTGAGGCGGCGACAGGCGAGACGAGCTTCCTTGTCGTCCCCAATAAAGCAAGGGGGCACGTCGGCATCACATTAAATGCATTTTGTCCCATGATGTCAGGGATAGACTTGTACACTGTAGACACTTTCCACCTCCTGTGTGCCCCTATGGCAGCCCCTTTGACATATAAAAGGAGGCCCATGGCATACTTAGGAAGGATTCGGACTTTTTGGACACTACACGCTTGTAGCTAGTCCAAGAACACCAGATAAACACACCAAAGCAGGATTAGGGTATCACGCACTCTTGCGGCCCAAACCTGGATAAAATTCCCCCGCATTGATCTTCTAAACCCGCTCTTTTTAAAGCCCCGTACCCTGACAACCGTATTAGGGATTCCCTGTGATCCCATAGGTGTCGTTCTTGAACCCCGACATCTTTGGCACGCCAGGCAAGGGCGCAAGCTATGAAAATCTAGTTTGGAAGTTAGCGCATCGACTTCATTATCACCATGGCCCCCAAGAAGAAGGGGATCACAGAGATCGGGTCGACTGGAGCCGGCCCATCCACACCTGCGCGGGCGGGGGACCGGGTTTGTAACACCCTCGATGCAACTATAGCTCCCACGTGTCGAGGCACAACTTAGAGACATAATCGCATTAAAGGCATATGTCGCAAGTTAGGCAATCTTCACAAACATCCCATGTAATGTAATAATATAAGGGGAGCTACATAGTTGGCTTACACTCGCCACGTCAATCAATTACATCAATAACATAAGATCATCCATACACTCAAGGCCCGACTACGGCGCCAAAATAAAAGAGAACCCAACATGCGACAACGGTCCCGTTCACCCCCAACTAGGCACCACTTCTGATCGTCGGGAAAGGAAACATAGTATCGTTGAGAGTCTTCGTCGAACTCCCACTTGAGCTCATACGCATCTCCTGGAGCGGAATCATCAGGCCCTGCATCTGGTGTAATAGTAATCTGTGAGCCACAGGGACTCATCAATCTCGCACCCTCGCGATCAAGACTATTTAAGCTTATGGGTATGGCAAGGTAAAATATAAGTGGAGCTGCAGCAAGCGACTAGCAGATATGGTGGCTAACTTATTCGCAAAATAGAGCGAGAAGAGGAGGCAAATCACGAGCGAGAAACTAGAGAGCAACCTGCGCAAACATTACTCCAACACCGTGTCCACTTCCCGGACTCCTCCGAGAAGAGGCCATCACGGGAACACACTCAGTTGATTCATTTTAATTAATTAAGGTTCAAGTTATCTACAATCGGACATTAACAAATTCCCATCTGCCCATAACCGCAGGCACGGTTTTCGAAAGTTCAAACCCTGCAGGGAGTCCCAACTTAGCCCATGACAAGCTCTCATGGTCAACGAAGGAATACACCTCCTCCCAAGACGTTCCGATCAGACTTGGTATCTCGGTAACTCAAGACACTTCGACAGGTTAAAACAAGATCAGCAACACCGCCCGAATGTGCCGACAAATCCCGATAGGAGCTGCACATATCTCTTTCTCAGGGCACACTCAGATTGTCTTAGGTACGGGTAGACCAGCCCAGAGTTGCCCCTGGTGGCCACCGGCAGCTGACAGGTGGACCAACACTCAAAGGAGCACTAGCCCCGGGGGGTTAAAATAAGATGACCCTTGAGTCTGCAGAACCCAAGGGAAAGAAAAGGCTAGGTGGCAAATGGTAAAACCAAGGTTGGGCATTTCTGGAAAAGCTTTAATCAAGGCGAACTATCAAGGGGTTCCCATTATAACCCAACCGCGTAAGGAATGCAAAATCCGGGAACATAACACCGATATAACAGAAACTAGGGCGGCAAGAGTGGAACAAAACACTAGGCGAGAGGCCGAGCCTTCCACCCTTTACCATGTATATAGATGCATTAAGATAACATAGCAATATAATGATATCCCAACAAGTAAATAAATGTTCCAACAAGGAACGGCCTCCAATCTTCACCTGCAACTAGCAACGCTATAAGAGGGGCTGAGCAACGCGGTAACATAGCCAATCAACGGTTTGCTAGGACATGGTGGGTTAGAGGTTTGACATGGCAATTTAGGAGGCTTTCAAGCAAGTGGTAGGCATCGTGGCAATGGCATAGCAAAAGAGCGAGCAAACTAGCATAGCAAAGATAGTAGTGATTTCGAGGGTATGATCATCTTGCCTGCACAGTTGTCAGAGTTCACTGGATCCTCAAAAGCAAACTCCACGGGCTCCTCGGTAGCGAACTCGTCTCCCGGCTCTACCCAAACAATACAAACAAGCAACAAGGATACAATCAACCACGTGCAAACTCAATCAATATGATGAAATGATGAATGCTATGCGGGATGCGATGCGGGATGCAAAATGCAAGATATGATAGGAAATGCATGAACCTAGCCTCAACTTGGAATTCCAAGGGTGCCACTGGAAAGATGAGATGAAATCTCTTGAAAACGATATAAAGAACGCCGGAATCGGAGTTACGGTTTGAAAATGGCAAGCGATTCAAAAATGACACCGGTCTGCGATTTACAGCAAGTAGGAATCTAAATGCAATGAAATGAACATGCTACAGCACCCAAACATGACAACAAAATACATGGCAGGGATGCTCACAAGATGCTTAACAAAAGTCTAGCACTGAGCTACCGCCAAAACATCCATTATGAGGTTCAAACAAGCATGGCAAAAACGCAAATGCAAAACCGATCTCTGACTTAGTGAAATTAACACTTGTCTGAAATTTCAGCTCATGAAGCCCTCTTCGGAGCATCAAAACAACATGCTACAGGACCTAAACATGACAAAGAAAGACATGGCATGGAGCTACTCAACAAGCTTAACAAAAGTCCCTTAGTGACCTTGAGCCAAAAGGGAACACAAAATATACTAACAAGCACACGAACATAGCAAAAACACAATCAGTTTTCAGACAGTGAAAATTGGGACATGCTAAAATTTAACTCACGAAAGCATGTAAACGAGCTCGATGCACTCACTATGGTGCAAGTCATGCCAAGGCAAGCATACATCCCTTAATAAGGCATAAAATACAAGCTAGAAATGGCAAGAACAGTGGCATAGCATGCATGGTTCAACTACAATAACATCGGCAAAATCGCAAACAAGTTGACGATCTGCCCAGATTCGCAACGAAGCAAAAGTAGAGCTCGATTGACTCAAGCTAGGGTAATCCATAAATGCAAACAAAGACATCGATGTATAGAGCACTACAAGATTAGCAAAACTCCCATACTGATCAACCTCAAAAGAGGCACGGATCACTAGGAAACAACAGGAACATATGGCATCATGGACTAAACAATCCCAGACTTAGTGAAAACTACTAAGTCCTTGAAAACAGATTTACCGGGTGCCTCACTTTGCAAGCTTGCACAAGTCACCACACACATCCTAAAAATGCATGGGTTGCACCTCTGGAAATATAACAAAATCCCTAACAAAATATTTGAAGGACTCACAGGCATAGCATGCACACAACAATCATGGCAAAAATGACAAAAGTCTAAGATGAACTAGCAGATCTGACAATTAACTCACGAAGCCTCCTTTTAACAGCATTTTGGGCATGAAGATGAACTCAAATGAAAACGATGCAATGGAATGAAATTATGTACTCGTCGAGGTGAACATTTTGATATACTATAAGTCCAAAACGGAGCTACGGATGCAAAGTTACAGCAGGTCAAAGATCGCATAAAAATTAAGGTTCGGAGGGAAAAAGTCAACCCCTAGGGTTTTTTTGGATCTGGATCTGGCGACGTGCACTGTTCATGCACTATTCATCGGCGTGGATTTCGAGGACTCCGGCAAGGTGGGCGGCTCCGGCGAGGTGGAGAAGGGAGGCGAGGCCGGCCGGGCGGCGACG
>NC_041382.1:305272150-305280919 GCF_002162155.2 Triticum dicoccoides | reverse complement strand
GATCGTTTTTACGGTTTCGTGGGGGGGGGGGAGGAGATCCGAAAAACGGGGGTTCTATTTATAGGCATAAGTGGAGATAGGAGAGTCCAAATGAGGTGCGGTTTTCGGCCACGCAATCGTGATCGAACGCTCTAGGACATGGAGCAGAATTTGGAGGGTTTTGGGCCAAATTGGAGGGGTGTTGGGCTGCAACACACACGAGGCCTTTTCGGTCCCTCGGTTAACCGTTGGAGTATCAAACGAAGTCCAAATGATTCGAAACTTGACATGCGGTCTACCGGTAGTAAACCAAGGCCGCTTGGCATGTCTCGGTCCAATCCGGAAATGTTTAATCCCCACACACGAAAGAAAGGTAGAATTTGCCACCGGAGGATAACGAAGCGCCGGAATGGAAAACGGACAACAGGAAAAATGCTCGAATGCATGAGATGAACACGTATGCAAATGCAATGCACATGATGACATGATATGAGATGCATGACAACGATAACAACACACGGAGACAAAGACCCAAACCCGAGAAAATAAAATAAGTTAATGCCGGAAACGGCAAGAGTGGAGTACAAATTGGGAAAGTTACATCCGGGGTGTTACAACACTCCACCACTACGAGAAGATCTCGTCCCGAGATCTAGGACTAAAAGAATGCCGGGTACTCAGAACGGAGGTGATCCTCGCGTTCCCAGGTAGCTTAACGGTCGGAATGGTGTGACCACTTGACTTTGAGAAATTTGATTGACTTGTTGCTAGTCTTGCGTTCAGTCTCTTCAAGAATAGCAACAGGGTGCTCACGATAAGAGAGATCTTCTTGGAGCTCAATGTCCTCGAAGTTGACGGTGCGGTCAGGAGTCTTGAAGCACTTTCGAAGCTGAGAGACATGGAACACGTCATGAACATTTGCAAAGTTTGAAGGAAGCTCGAGTTGATAGGCGAGGTTGCCTCTCTTGCTGACAATCTTGAAAGGTCCCACGTATCTAGGAGCAAGCTTACCTTTGATACCGAAGCGACGAGTACCTTTCATAGGAGAGACGCGGAGGTAAACATGATCTCCAATCTCAAAAGCCAAATCACGGTGCTTACTATCGTAGTAGCTCTTCTGACGGGATTGGGCTGCTTTGAGGTTATCACGAATGACTTTGCACATTTCTTCTGCTTCTATGATTAAGTCATTACCCAAAAGCTGACGTTCACCGGTTTCAGACAAGTTGAGAGGGGTACGGCACTTCCTGCCGTACAGAATTTCAAATGGGGCCTTGCCCGAACTTGCTTGAAAACTGTTGTTGTGGGAGAATTCAACATAAGGAAGACAATCCTCCCACTTCATGCCGAAGGAGATCACACAAGCCCTGAGCATATCTTCAAGAATCTGGTTGACACGCTCGACTTGACCGCTTGCTTGAGGATGGAAAGCTGTGCTGAAGCGGATGTTGGTGCCCATGGCCTTCTGAAAAGAATCCCAAAACTTCGAGGTAAAGATGCTGCCACGGTCTGAAGAGATCACTTGAGGAATACCATGCAGAGAGACAATGCGAGAGGTATAGAGTTCCGCCAATTGAGCTGCAGTGATCGACTCTTTGATAGGCAGAAGGTGAGCCAGTTTGGTGAGTTTGTCGATGACAACAAATATAGCATCATTGCCACGCTTGGACTTTGGAAACCCAGTCACGAAGTCCATCTCAATGTGGTCAAACTTCCATTCTGGAATGGCAAGAGGTTGGAGGAGACCAGCTGGCCTTTGGTGTTCTGCCTTCACTCTTCTGCAGACATCACATTCATTCACGAATTGAGCGATCTCGTGCTTCATTCGAGTCCACCAATAAGCTTGATTAAGGTCCTGATACATCTTCGTGCTCCCAGGGTGGATGGAGAGGAGAGAATTGTGAGCCTCGTTCATGATCACTTTACGGAGGTAACCTTTGGGCACAACAATACGATCATCGAAGAAGAGAGTGCCCTTGTCATCAAGGCGGTAGCACTTGTACTTGGACTGACTCTTGGCAATCCCAATCTTCACCTTTTTCACCATAGCATCAAGAAGCTGAGCTTGGCGAATCTGGTCTTCTAAGGTAGGAGAGACTTGAAGGTTGGCGAGGAAACCTTGAGGAACAACTTGCAGATTAAGTTTGCGAAAAGCTTCACAAAGCTCGGGTTGATAAGGCTTGAGAATCAGACTGTTGCAGTAGGCCTTTCTGCTCAATGCGTCAGCAATCACATTGGCCTTTCCTGGAGTATACTCGATACTCGGATTATACTCTTGAATCATTTCGACCCATCGAGTTTGCCTGAGGTTGAGATTAGGCTGAGTGAAGATGTACTTGGGACTCTTGTGATCAGTGAAAATGTCCACTTTTCTTCCCAATAGAAGATGTCTCCAAGTCAAAAGAGCATGCACAACTGCCGCCAACTCGAGATCATGAGTGGGGTAGTTCTTCTCATTAGGCTTCAACTGGCGAGATGTATAAGCAACAACTTTCTTCTCTTGCATCAATACTGCGCCAAGACCTTGGAGAGAGGCATCACAAAAGACCTCGTACGGCTTGGATTCATTAGGCGGAGTCAGAACTGGAGCAGTGATCAATTTTTCTTTCAAAGTGTTGAAAGAAATGTCACACTCCAGAGACCAAACGTACTTGACGTGCTTCTGAAGAAGATTTGAGAGAGGCTTCGCGATCTTAGAAAAGTTTTCAACATATCTTCGGCAATAGCTTGCGAGACCGAGAAAACTGCGGAGTTGCTTCACATTCTGAGGAGGTTCCCAATTCACAATTGCAGACACCTTCTCAGGATTCACGGCAATGCCCTTGGCAAAGATGATATGACCAAGATAAAGAACCTCATCGAGCCAAAATTCACACTTGGAGAACTTGGCATAGAACTGATGTTCCTTGAGCTTATCGAGAACCAAACGCAAGTGCTTGGCATGATCTTCCTTGTTCTTGGAGAAAACCAGAATGTCGTCGAGATAGACCAAAACGAAGTCATTGGTGTAGGCATTGAAGATGAAGTTCATCATGCGAGAGAATGTCGGAGGAGCGTTGGCGAGGCCAAAAGACATGACAGTGTATTCATATGAATCAAAGCTTGTTCTGAATGCTGTCTTGGGAATATCTTCTTCACGAATGCGAATCTGGTGATAACCCATACGGAGATCAAGATTTGAGAATACTTGAGCACCTTTGAGTTGTTCGAACAGCTCATTGATGTTGGGAAGTGGGTGTTTGTTCTTGATGGTCTTCTTGTTCACTGGACGGTAATCAACACAAAGTCGGTCCGTTCCATCCTTCTTCTTCACAAAAAGAACACCACAACCCCATGAAGAAGAACTAGGCCGGATGAGACCCATTCTCTCTTGCTCATCGAGTTGGTTCTTCAGCTCCTTCAACTCTTCAGGTCCGAGCTTGTAAGGACGCTTGCACACAGGTTCCGTGCCAGGCTCAAGATCAATAACGAATTCAACTGGCCGGTGCGGAGGCATTCCTGGAAGCTCTTCTAGAAAGACGTCTTGATATTCGCAAACGACTGGAATTTGAGAGATGGCATCCAATTCACCCTTCTCATTGAGAGAAAACAGATGGAGGGTGTTATCCCGAGCGGCAAAGACAATAACATCCTCAGACGAATGAGTCAATTGAATCTTCCTGGCTGCACAATCAAGCTGAGCCTTGTGCTTAGAAAGCCAATCCATTCCGAGAATAAGATCAATATCCGAGTCACCGAGAACCGTAGGAGAAGCCAAGAACTTGTAGTCACCCAAAGTGATAGAAACATCCAGAACGATGGAGTTAGCCTGCATGCGCTTACCGGGAGAAACAACTGCTAAAGGACTAGGCAAAACTTGCGAAACCAATTCATGCCTATTTGTAAACGGTCTCGAGATGAAGCAATGTGATGCACCAGTGTCAAAAAGAACTTTTGCAGGAATATCATTAACAGGAAGGTTACCCATGATCACATCTGACGAGTCCTCTGCCTGAGCTGCATTCATCAAATTGACATTGGCATGCTTGGGATTATGCTTGACCACAGCTGTACTTGCCGATCTGACAGGAGGAGGAGGAGGAAGACGCCTCTGGTTGAGACACTTGTTGGCATAGTGACCCTTCTGTTGGCACTTGTTGCACGTGACCTCTGAAAGCGGACGGTGATACGGAGCACTCGATCTTGGAGCTTGAGACGAAGTCTTGTTCTGAAAACCAGGGTTGGGTGGGTGGGAAGAACCACTGCCACCTTTGCTCTTCTGCTGAAACGACTGACGGAACGGAGGAGGAGGAAGCCAAAACTTCTGCTGCTTGGCCACTTGAGTAGAGGAAGAAGGAGTAACATCCCTGACTCGCTTCTTGGAAGCATCACACCTCAACTGAGCAGCCTCTTGCTTCAGTGCCATGTTGTAGAACTCATCGTATCTCAACGGCTCAAAGAGGACAAGAGCAAGCTGAATTTCTTCTCTGAGACCACCCCTGAACTGATATATCATGCTCTTCTCATCAGGCACGTCCTGCTTGGCAAAGCGGGCAAGCTTCTGGAACAACTTGTTGTAGTCATGGACAGACAAAGAGCCTTGCTTCAGATTGCGGAATTCCTCACGCTTGCTTTCAACCACACTCTGCGGAATATGATGAGCTCGGAAATCTCGACGGAAATCATCCCAAGTGATAACAAGTCCACCTCTGGAGTCCTTGTACTGCTAGAACCATTCTGCAGCTTGATCTTTGAGTTGGAAGGAAGCGAACTTCACAAAGTCCTCAGGCCTGACGTTACTGCACTCGAAATGCTTACACAGATCCACAAGCCAATCGTCAGCATCGGTTGCCTCAACACAATTGCTGAATGTCTTTGGCCCGTTAGCAAGGAACTGGTTAAGTGTAGCAAAGTGACTCTGATTGCTGCCTTGATTCCCTTGACTGCCTTGATTGCGCTCTTGAAGAATTTGCATGATCAGCTGTGTGTTTGCATTGGTTGCGGCCATCACAGCTTGCCATGCCTCTGGAGGAGGTGGAGGTGGTGGCGGATCAGGATTCGGAGTCGTGCGCGTTGGAGGAGCCATCCTGAAGAGGTTGACCACCATTAGCACATTGACAGATAATTATTGAAGCTGAATCCAACGGAATGAAAATTGCAACATATGGTCTTCACATCCGAACAAAATGAACGAATGCATTCCTCTTGAAATGGTCACATATCCATAAATTGAGAAGCCACGCAGAATTAAGGTAGAGAAGTAAATTAACAAGGTACGGATCAAGAACGAATAATCGGTAAGAAATCCCAATCTCAAACCAATATCCGTGGAAGAAGAACTAAAGCTACTAGAATTCCCACCTATGAAACTCCCGAACCTTTCCGGTCATGCATTCAGGTGTTGGGGATACAGGGGAAGCATAATATCTCACCCAAACTAGCAAATCCTACATCCAGCTGTATCCATCCTTCAACACATAGCCAAGAAACCTACGTAAAACATCTACCTCAACCTTCGAAAAGCATCCGTTATACAAGTTATGGCGATACTCCCGAACTCCTGCCCCAGTACTAGGTGGCGTCGAGGTTATCTCACCAACGAACTGCATAAAAGAGATTTTCGATGTCGGCGTACTAGACTCAGGTATTCCAGAACTGCAACGATAAAATTATGATGACAACACCTCAGAGCTCAACTCCCCGGGACACTTCCACTAAACCCCTGACAGGAGGCACCAAGACAATGTTCTCATCATAAAACCATCGGAACGATTCGAAGATACCCGTGTGATCCTAAATTTTTTTTAGTGAAATTTGAGAAGAGAAGAGTCAAAACTCTATGTCAGGATGCCTTACCAGAGCGATGAGGAGACTGGGAAGTAAAAAGAATTCCTAATCTCTCCGATATATAATTCCTAAATGACTCAAAACATTTTTCTAGACACAACTCGGCCGCTAAAAACGATCAAGCAATGGGGCTCCTAAGGTCGGGGAAGGCTCTGATTACCAACTTGTAACACCCTCGATGCGACTATAGCTCCCACATGTCGAGGCACGACTTAGAGACATAATCGCATTGAAGGCATATGTCGCAAGTTAGGCAATCTTCACAAACATCCCATGTAATGTAATAATATAAGGGGAGCTACATAGTTGGCTTACACTTGCCACATCAATCAATTACATCAATAACATAACATCATCCATACACTCAAGGCCCGACTACGGCGCCAAAATAAAAGAGAACCCAACATGCGACAACGGTCCCGTTCACCCCCAACTGGGCACCACTACTGATCGTCGGGAAAGGAAACATAGTATCATTGAGAGTCTTCGTTGAACTCCCACTTGAGGTCATACGCATCTCCTGGAGCAGAATCATCAGGCCCTGCATCTGGTGTAATAGTAATCTGTGAGCCACAGGGACTAAGCAATCTCGCACCCTCACGATCAAGACTATTTAAGCTTATGGGTATGGCAAGGTAAAATATAAGTGGAGCTGCAGCAAGCGACTAGTAGATATGGTGGCTAACTTATTCGCAAAAGAGAGCGAGAAGAGGAGGCAAAGCACGAGCGAGAAACTAGAGAGCAACCTGCGCAAACATTACTCCAACACCGTGTCCACTTCCCGGACTCCGCCGAGAAGAGGCCATCACGGTAACACACTCAGTTGATTCATTTTAATTAATTAAGGTTCAATTTATCTACAATCGGACATTAACAAATTCCCATCTGCCCATAACCGCGGGCACGGCTTTCGAAAGTTCAAACCCTGCAGGGAGTCCCAACTTAGCCCATGACAAGCTCTCACGGTCAACGAAGGAATAGACCTCCTCCCAAGACGTTCCGATCAGACTCGGTATCTCGGTAACTCAAGACACTTCGATAGGTTAAAACAAGACCAACAACACCGCCCGAATGTGCCGACAAATCCCGATAGGAGCTGCACATATCTCTTTCTCAGGGCACACTCAGATTGTCTTAGGTACGGGTAGACCAGCCCACAGTTGCCCCTGGTGGCCACCGACAGCTGACAGGTGGACCAACACTCAGAGGAGCACTGGCCCCGGGGGGGTTAAAATAAGATGACCCTTGAGTCTGCAGAACCCAAGGGAAATAAAAGGCTAGGTGGCAAATGGTAAAACCAAGGTTGGGCATTGCTGGAAAAGCTTTAATCAAGGGGAACTATCAAGGGGTTCCCATTATAACCCAACCGCGTAAGGAACGCAAAATCCGGGACCATAACACCGATATGACGGAAACTAGGGCGGCAAGAGTGGAACAAAACACTAGGCGAGAGGCCGAGCCTTCCACCCTTTACCAAGTATATAGATGCATTAAGATAACATAGCAATATAATGATATCCCAACAAGTAAATAAATGTTCCAACAAGGAACAGCCTCCAATCTTCACCTGCAACTAGCAACGCTATAAGAGGGGCTGAGCAACGCGGTAACATAGCCAATCAACGGTTTGCTAGGACATGGTGGGTTAGAGGTTTGACATGGCAATTTAGGAGGCTTCCAAGCAAGTGGTAGGCATCGTGGCAATGGCATAGCAAAAGAGCGAGCAAACTAGCATAGCAAAGATAGTAGTGATTTTGAGGGTATGGTCATCTTGCCTGCACAGTTGTCAGAGTTCACTGGATCCTCAAAAGCAAACTCCACGGGCTCCTCGATAGCGAACTCGTGTCCTGGCTCTACCCAAACAAGACAAACAAGCAACAAGGATACAATCAACCACGTGCAAACTCAATCAATATGATGAAATGATGATATGCTATGCGGGATGCGATGCGGGATGCAAAATGCAAGATATGACAGGAAATGCATGAACCTGGCCTCAACTTGGAATTCCAAAGGTGCCACTGGAAAGATGAGATGAAATCGCTTGAAAACGATATAAAGAACGCCGGAATCGGAGTTAAGGTTTGAAAATGGCAAGCGATTCAAAAATGACACCGGTCTGCGATTTACAGCAAGTAGGCATCTAAATGCAATGAAATGAACATGCTACAGCACCCAAACATGACAACAAAATACATGGCAGGGATGCTCACAAGATTCTTAACAAAAGTCTAGCACTGAGCTATGGCCAAAACATCCATTATGAGGTTCAAACAAGCATGGCAAAAACGCAAATGCAAAACAAATCTCAGACTTAGTGAAATTAACACTTGTCTGAAATTTCAGATCATGAAGCCCTCTTCGGAGCATCAAAACAACATGCTACAGGACCTAAACATGACAAAATCCCTAACAAAACATATGAGGACTCACAGGCATAGCATGCACACAACAATCATGACAAAAATGACAAAAGTCAAAGATGAACTAGCAGATCTGACAATTAACTCATGAAGCCTCCTTCTAACAGCATTTCGGGCATCAAGATGAACTCAAATGAAAATGATGCAATGGAATGAAATGTTGTACTCATCGAGGCGAACATTTTGATATACTATATGTCCAAAACGGATCTACGGATGCAAAGTTACAGCAGGTCAAAGTTCGTATAAAAATTAGGGTTCGGAGGGAAAAAAGTCAACCCCTAGGGTTTTTTGGATCTGGATTTGCGACGTGCACTGTTCATGCACTGTTCATCGGCGCGGATTTCGAGGACTCCCGCTAGGTGGGCGGCTCCGGCGAGGTGGAGAAGGGAGGCGAGGCCGGCCGGGCGGCGGCGGTCGACGAGGCGGCGGCGTGAGGCGGCGGCCGGGAGGCGGCGGTGGCGCGGCGAGCTCCGGCTCGGGCCGGGCGGCTGAGAGGCGGCCGCGGCGGCGCGGTGATGGTGCGCGGTGGCGCCGGCCA
>NC_041382.1:305261563-305271674 GCF_002162155.2 Triticum dicoccoides | reverse complement strand
AGGGGACGGGGTGGCTCGGGCCCTCGGGGGCCCTCCCCGGGCCGAGCGGGCCGCGGCGGGAGGCGGACGGTGGCGGCCACGTGGCGGGCGACGATAGGCTGAGGCTGCGGCGGCGATTCTGTCCGTCGCCGGGCGGTCGTGTCCGACGCCGGGGATCTTTTTTAGGGTTTCGTGGGGGGGGAGGAGATCCAAAAAACGGGGGTTCTATTTATAGGCATAAGTGGAGATAGGAGAGTCCAAATGAGGTGCGGTTTTCGGCCACGCGATCGTGATCGAACGCTCTAGGACATGGAGCAGAGTTAGGTGGGTTTTGGGCCAAATTGTAGGGGTGTTGGGCTGCAACACACACGAGGCCTTTTCGGTCCCTCGGTTAACCGTTGGAGTATCAAACGAAGTCCAAATGATACGAAACTTGACAGGCGGTCTACCGGTAGTAAACCAAGGCCGCTTGGCAAGTCTCGGTCCAATCCGGAAATGTTTAATCCCCACACATGAAAGAAAGCTAGAATTGGGCACCGGAGGAGAACGAAGCGCCAGAATGCAAAACGGACAACGGGAAAAATGCTCGAATGCATGAGATGAACACGTATGCAAATGCAATGCACATGATGACATGATATGATATGCATGACAATGATAACAACACACGGAGACAAAGACCCGAACCCGAGAAAATAAAATAACTTAACGCCGGAAACGGCAAGAGTGGAGTACAAATTGGGAAAGTTACATCCGGGGTGTTACAGGGTTGCCATGGATGGTGCCGGAGACATGGCCCGCGAGCACGCACGACAGTCTAGCAATTGGAGCCAGGCGAGCGGCGTCGTTCGAGCCCAAGACGACGAGCCACACGCCGCTGGGCCCGGGGATGGGGCTGTACTGCCCACGGGCGGCGCGGCAACCTCCCGAACGCCCCAGCCGGTGTCCATGCTGCGACCTTGCAAAGCTGCGCGCGATGAGCAACACCGCAACATCGGCGCCCCCGAGCGCCGCCGCTGGAAGAGCCCTTTGCGTCACTCTTAGGACACACCAGGCCGGCGTGCACACCTGGATGCTGGAGGCAGCGGCGTGCGACCGCGAGCCCGTGACAGATCTCCTTCTAACATGGTTAGAAGTCGGAGCGCGTCACGGTCCATGTAGCTTTCGCCGCCGCCCACGCCAGCAGAAGCCTTGGCGCGCGTGCAACTACTCCTCAACTTCCCTCCCGCTGCGGAGAAGCTCGACGAGTGGAGGGCCACCATATGAAGCCTCATCAGTTTCGCCAACAAAGACGAGCTGCTCCCAGTGGGACCCTCGTGCCGGCGTTCTGTCGAGCCGGCACACGCCGATGGTGGGAGGACCGCGGTCGCCGCGACCACGATGCACTGCCCTCCCCCATGCCAGCAATAGCAGCCACCGGCTCGTCGAGCCGACACATGTGACAACATTTCCACAGCATCATCTGACCCGCGAACCCACTGGGACCAACGTTGCGTTTTCCGGGAGCGTGCTTAGGAAGATGCTCGAACCACCATCGAGCGACGGCGGGAAGCATGTCATCAGTCAGATCGACGTGCGGGGCCTACTATGGACCACCCAGCACCGGGGGGCTCTGGCGGCCTGCCATACGAGGTGGGTTATCCAGCCTTTACCCGAGAGCTGCGGCAGTTCCAGTGGCCCTCCAACCGCATGTTCAAGCCCGATGTTGGGGAAAATTACAACGGCAAGATTCGCCCGTCGGAGTTCCTCAGCATCTACACCATCACGATGCAGGCCGCCAGGGCTCGTGACGACAAGGTGCTCGCCAATTACTTTCGGTTGGCACTTAAGCCCAACGTCATGTCGTGGTTGATGTACCTGCCAGTGGATTCCATCTCTTCATGGTCAGATCTGTGCCACGAGTTTGTTGGTGCCTTTACTGGAGTCCACCAAGCTCCTGTCTAGGCAAGTGACTTGCATGTCATCCCCAGAAGGATGGCGAGTCCCTGCACAAGTACAGACAAAGATTCAGTCGTGTACAATACACCATCCCAAATGTTCATCCCGCCGCTGTCATTAGTGCATTCCATCAGAATGTATGCAACCGCAAGATGTGTGAAGAGCTGGAGAGGAATAGGGTCAAGGATGTAGCCAAACTTTATGTTCTGGCTGATAGATGTGCTCGGGCTGAGGAAGGAAGGAAGTACCCCGACGAAGATGCTAGCGCGGAAACCGACTCCACAAACGAAGATGTCGCCGCCCCGACGAAGAAGCGTCGATGCCACAATAGGAAGCGTAAGGGCAAGGCCATGCTTGCCGTTGAGGGATCCGGCGACTCCGGCACCGCCAAGAAGGCCAAGGCAGATGACCACATCAAGGAGGTTGCTGGGTGCACCACCTGCCGGGCCTTGGTGGCTGCCGACAAGCCATGAAACTCTGACAAGCAGTACTACAAGATCCATAGCACCAAGGCCCATGACCTCCAGAACTGCCGACAGGTTGAGCTGCTTGCGGAAAAGAAGAAAGCTGAATATGAAAGGCAGGACAAGGAGAAAGATTAGGATGGTGCTGAGGGGTCCAGCAAGAAGCATGGTGGCCAAGGGGGTCGCCCCGGCAAAGATGGTCAACAAGAGAGGCCCACTCGGGGCCGCGACAAGAAGGAGGAAGATGATGATCATGACGAGGACGACAAGTCCGGCGAGCATGAGTTCTAGAAAGCTACAGAGGCTATGTGCGTCTACGGTGGAACCTCGTTGGACTCCTCTCACCGCCAACTTAAGTAGTGGGCGTGTGAGGTCACTGCGGCGGAGCCATCGCTTGATGCCTAGAAGCCCCCGAAGTGGTCCAGCACACTTATCATTTCTTACACCGAGGATCACCCTATTCGCACAAATATGGTCGGGTGCTTATCGCTGTTGGTTTCACCAAAAATACGCAACCTCAAGGTGGCGAAAGTGCTGGATGATGGTGGGGCCAGTCTGAACATGATCTCACCGGCAGTGTTTAAGAGGCTGCAGATTCCTGATGAAGATCTCGAGGAGACAAGCACGTTTCAAGGGGTCAACCCGGGAAGGAGTCAGCCAAAAGGTAAAATCACGCTGCCCTTAAGTTTTGGGGTGAGCTAGACTATAGGACAGAGAAGATCGTTTTTTATGTCGCCGAGATCCCCTTACCCTACAATGGGATCCTTAGCCGCCCAGCGTTGGCCAAGTTCATGGCGGCATAACACTACGCCTACAACATGTTGAAGATGCCGGGGCCGTTGACCATCATCACCGTCCCCTCTGACAAGTAAGACGCGCTAATCTGCGCCGACCAACTCTACCGAGAGGTAGTTGAAGCAACTGCTATCAAGGTACTTGCTCATGCCACTAAAGCACCCGGGAAGGAAGAAAGTCGGCAAGGCCTCTGTCGGCAAGACCCCTTCTGGCAAGACCTCTTCTGGTAAGACCTGTTGCACCCACTCCGGCAAGCGCGCCTCTTCGGGGTCCTGCGCTCCCGTCGAGGACGTGCCAGAGAGCTCCACCGGCAAGAGCAAGAAATCCAAGGCAGCACCACCAGAGACCATGAAGGTGCCCGTCAAGGAGGACGGCACGGGCGGGGCTTTTACTATATGCTCCACCCTTGACAACAAATAGGAAAGCGTGCTCGTCGCCTTCCTATGGGCGAATGTCAATGTGTTTGCATGGCAAGCATCCGACAAAACCGGCATTCCCAGGGAGGTGATTGAGAACCATCTTGTTGTATGTCCTCATGTGTGGCCCGTCAAGTAGAAGGTCAGGAAGCAAGCTTTGGACCGACAAGAGTTCATCATCGAAGAGATCAGGAAGTTGGAGGCGGCAGGCTTGGTCAGAGGAGTGCTCCACCCCACGTGGTTGGCTAATCCAGTGGTAGTGCGTAAGGAAAATGGGAAGTGGAGGCTGTGTATTGGTTACATAGATATCAATAAGGCCTATCCAAAGGATCCTTTCCCCTTGCCATGCATTGACCAGATAGTGGACTCCACTACCGGGTGTGACCTGCTGTCATTGCTCGACGCCTACTCAGGGTACCACCAAATCTTCATGATGAACGAAGATGAGGAAAACATCGCGTTCATCACCCCATGTGGTACGTACTGTTTTGTACGGATGCCTTTCGGGTTGAAGAGCGTTGGTTCGACATTTGCCCGGGTAGTCCAAATTGGTTTTGAACCCCAACTCCATAGAAATATGGAAGCTTATATGGATGACATAGTGGTCAAAACCAAGGACAAGGCCACCCTCGTGCAAGACCTAGAAGAGACATTTGCAAACCTGAGCAAGATCAACCTCAAGCTCAACCCAGGGAAGTGTATGTTCGGCGTCCTATCCGGCAAGCTTCTTGGGTTTCTTTGTGTCTCAAAGTGGAACTGAAGCAAATCCTGACAAGATCAAAGCGATCGAGCAGATTGAAGCGCCAAGACGGGTCAAAGATGTCCGTAGGCTCGTCGGCTGTGTTGCTGCTGAGTAGGTTCATCTCCAAATCTGCTGAGCGCACCCTCCCCTTTTTCAAAGTTTAGAAAAAGGCAGGTCCAATGAAATGAACTCCGGAGGCAGAGGCAGTGCTGCGAGGCTTGAATAGGTACCTCTCGTCCGCGCCAATACTATTGGCGCCAAAACCACAAAAGCCGTTGTTTCTATACTTAGCGGTGACAAATCAAGTGGTCAATGATGCGCCGGTGGCACATAGAGAACTTGAGGGAGAAGCAGCAGTAGTGGCAGAGCCGTCGAATGACATGCCGGGAATCTCCCCGGCAAGGCATGCCACCGGCAAGGTAGAACCCCCGGCAAGCCCTGGTACCGGCAAGACAAAATCTATACAGATGGGCGAAGTTGGACAGAAGAAAAAGTTGGTGCAGCACCCGGTTTATTTTGTTAGTTCCCTCTTGCATGGGGCTAGATCGAGATATTCTGGTATGCAGAAGCTACTTTTCGGCCTCCTCATTGCCTCGAGAAAGCTGCGCCTCTATTTCCAAGCACATGATATCACCGTCGTCACCTGCCTCCCTTTGCAACGAATCTTGCACAACCCATATGCAACTGGGATGATCGTGGAGTCGGCGTTGGAGCTGTGGAGCTTTGGCCTCAAGTTTGAAAGTACTTCAACGATTAAGAGTCGAGCCTTGGCAGAGTTCATAGCAGAATATACATGAACGCCCGACGAGGAGATTGAAGAGACCACCCTTCCCCGCAAGGAGACGCGCCACGACTGGATTATGCACTTTGATGGGGCCTTCTTGCTGCAAGGTGTTGGTGTCGGCGTGCTACTCGTCGCACCCACCAGCGAGCGCCTCAAGTACGTAGTCCAGATGCACTTTCCCCAAGAAAAATCAACAAACAACACGAAGGAGTATGAGGGATTGCTTGCCGGTCGGATCGCGGCAGACCTCAGAATCACGAAGCTCATCATCAGAGGTGATTCATAGCTTGTCGTCAAGCAGATCAACAAGGATTACTGGAGCCCATTGATGGAGGCCTATGTGTATGAGGTGAGGAAGTTGGAGGAGTGTTTTGACGGTCTACAAGCAGAGCATGTTCCCCGAGCGGAGAACAGCATCACTGACGACCTGGCGAAGCGCGCTGCCCTGAAGTTGCTTGTGGAACCAGGTACCTTTGTGCTTCGATTAACTCAGCCATCCGTTGAAACATTAGCCGGACAAAACAAGCGAAGGAAGGCAGGCCCCGGCAAATGCTTTCCCGCTGAGCTCCTAGGAGCCGCATTCAAGGAAGTTGCTGGGAATCCCAGGCTTGCCGAGGAGCGGCAACCTCTGGCTGGACCCCAGGCCCTGACCATAGAGGCGCCTGCCCCTACGACCGAACATGAGCCTTTAGTCCTTGCCATCGAGCCCCAGGCTCCGGCATGGGCACAGCACACCGTCCCTTTCGTCCAAACAGGGGAGCTCCCTGAGGAACAGGAAGAGGCAGAGAAAGTAGCCCGTCGGTCTAGCATGTACCAGTTCGTGGATAATGCCCTATACAGAAGGAGACCGAACGGCGTGAAATTGAAGTGTGTTCCTCGGGAAGACGGACTGAGGCTGTTGGCAGAGATACATGGAGGCATGTGTGGATCTGACATAGGGCCAAGGGCCCTTGCCGGCAAAGCATCCCGACAAGGTTTCTTCTGGCCCACCGCTCTCCAGGATGCAACTGCCCTAGTCACCATGTGTGAAGCATGCCAGTTCCATTCAAAGAAGCTTCATCAACCAGCCTAAGCTCTTCAGACAATCCCTCTCTCCTGGCCATTTTCAATCTGGGGGCTCGACATACTGGGCCCCTTTCCCCATGCTATCGGGGGCTTTGAGTACTTCTACGTCGCAATCGACAGGTTCACAAAGTGGCCGGAAGTGGAGCCAATAAGAAAGGTGATTGCACAATCAGCCGTCAAGTTCTTCACGGGGCTAGTCTGCCGTTTTAGTGTGCCAAACAGAGTCATCACCGACAACGGCACGTAGTTCACAAACCGCACCTTCATGCAATACATCCAGACCTCGGCGGCAAGGTTTGTTTTGCTTTTGTTGCTCATCCCGGAAGTAACGGCCAGGCCGAGAGGGCTAATGCAGAAGTATTGCGAGGCCTCAAGACCGGGACTTTTGACAGGCTGCACAAGTGTGGATGGCGCTGGATTGATGAGTTGCCAATGGTTCTTTGGTCAATCAGGACGACACCAAATCGAGCCACTAGCCAGACACCCTTTGCCTTGGTATACGGGGCAGAAGCAGTTCTCCCCACGGAACTCATATACGGGTCACCTTGAGTGCTCGCTTATGATGAGCTTGACCAAGAGCAGTTGCGCCAAGATGATGTGATGCTCCTTGAGGACGATCGTCTTTGGGTTGCTATGCAAGCTGCTCGCTACCAGCAAGCCTTGCACCACTACCATAGCCGCAAGGTTCATGCCTGAAGCCTTGAGGAAGGCGACCTTATTCTTCGGCGAGTTAAGTCCGCCAAGAATTCCAACAAGTTGACGCCAAAGTGGGAAGGCCCTTATCGGGTAATACGGGTCACCAGGCCCGGCGCAGTCCACCTGGAGACCAAAGATGGAATTCCAGTGAGCAACTCCTGGAACATCGAACATCTTCTGAAGTTTCACCCATAAGGCGCGGTTGTCGGGCCTCCCGACAGACCACTTTTTGTACAAGCGTTGTCGGCAAGGCATGTAACACTTTGTACAAAGCCAGGCGCTGACCCTGAGCAATAAATAAATAAATGAAGCGTTGGTGCCCTAGATTCAGCATGCATGTTAGGTTGAGTCTCTCTCCATGTGTTAGGGTTGATAGTGCTTCATGGCAGCTAACCCCTAGCATAAAGGTCAAGTCCATGTCTTCCTATGTCTTCCAGTCCGTTCTTGGTTCGCAGGCTGCACAAGCGTTTCTGCGGAGCCGTTTGAAGGGAAGAGAGCGGATCGGCACCCCCGACCCCGGCAAGACAAGGTTGCCGGGGACTGCAAATTTAGATAAGTTTCCTCTCCCCCGCTATGCGCTTCCGTATGAAACTTGAACGTACGAAACTTTGTTCGTTCATATGCCACCATGCTCCCTCTTCCTATGCCCGAAACCCCTTTTCGGGCCAGAATCTGGTTGTAGTTGCGGTGGAAAGGAAACAAGTGAGGAGCCAGATCCTACTATACCCCTGCTCCCCGCCAAGGGCGTGGGTTTAGTCATGGTATAAGGCAGGAGGACGGCAAGGTCTGTCATCGGGCGATGTTGTTTATTTAAGATAAAAAGAACTCGCTCCTTTGTGTGTGCTTCGCCCACGCACAAAAGAACCCGGCAAACACCCTTTTTCATTAATATGTTGATTAAACAAGTACAATTCATACTAAATGAGAATATGAGCAAGGGGTTACAAAGTTTAAATTCGACAAGTGCCTGCAGGCTTAAAGTCTAAAAAAGATAAGATGCCCATAATCTCTTTCTTGTCCCTCTCCTCAGGAAGCAGATCGGGATAGAAGGGGGGCAAAAGGAGCGCCTAGGTGAGGTACGAGCAGCAGAAGACACCAAGAGAACGTCCCGACGGCCGCCCAGAAAAAGGCTGGTGATGATAGTGCTGGGAAGAAGCCGAAAGATGAGGCAGCAGGCTGGCAAGACGCGACGAAGGCGTCGATGCCATCATACTCCGACTTGACGGCCCATCACCCGCCTTCTTCATCTTCTCTGGCTCTCCACCACCAGCCGCCAGCAGCGACGGTCCCGAGAAGTTCAAGCAGCTGGCTCGAGGAGCCACCGCCAAAAACTACCCCGCCACCGGCAGATCATCCTGCCGGGGAGGAGGCCAGGTGCAGATAGTGCTGCTGCCTGCGCCGCTTAGGGACGGGGCGCCCGACGTCTAGCCGAACCCGTCCACGTCGTCATCCCTTCTGGTCCCCGCCCCGTCACCATCGCTCGAGGAGGATCTCTCGTCGTCGGTCAAGCTCTCTAGGAAACACCCTAGCTTGTGTCCCGAGCGCCCGAAGACCTTGACGGAGAGCAGGTCGCTCTCCACTAACTTGAAGAGGAGAACGTGCCCCTTCATCGAGGAGTGGGCACGTGCGAAGGTTTTCCAACCCCGACGAAGAAGCATTACACGAGGAGCGGGGAACCTTGTGTTCACCCACATGTCGCCATTGCAATACCGCTTCATGTGAAGCCTCAGCCTCGGCAGCTGGTCGATCTCCAGCACCTTTGCGAACGCCTCGGGAAGGCGGAGGCGACTACGTGGCGGCTCGCTCAACTGCAGGATGAACTCGAATGCCGTGTCCCCAACATGACCGCTCGACGAAGCAAGAGGACATGGTGGCGGAGATGGTGATGGCGATGGTGACGACACGGGTGTCCCCCTTCCGCGCCCGCCTCTGCATCGACCACCTCGCCGACCGCGGCCCCGTCTAGCACTTCCGCCTCAAGCATGGCCTTCTCCTTGGGCATCTGACTCTTCCTTGACCGCCGCGGCTCTCAGGCGGGAGGAGGACCTGGTTGCCTCCGTAGAAGGATGGCCGTGACCACGCCCTCTCGCCACGACGATGGGTGGAGAATGGAGACAAAGGGGACGTTGTTGTCCACCATCGTCACAATGTTCAAGGGCTACCTGGGCATACTCCCCACCATCGAGTTGTGGGGAGCGTTCTTCTACACAAAACTAGGCACCTCCATCAGGGAGAAGGCGGCCCAGTGCGGCACCTTCGTCGTGGTGCGCCGTCTGTGTACGAAGAATGCCTTCCCCATCATCAAGATGTCACAGTCGGTCAAACCGTGGCAGAAATCGTATTTTTACGTGGAGAACGTCAACCCGGACGTCGACTTCCTCAACATGCCGCCCTACGAAGCCGGCCCTCCGGCTGAGCCTCGGGCCAACTGGGGCTACAAGCCGAAGCCCATGTTGGCCGACGGCACCGCCGCCGTCAACCGGCTCCGGGTGTTGATGAATGCAGAAGGCCTCAAGGCGTCCGACCTGCTGGTCGCCTTCGTCGAGCGTTGGGTTCTCCCGCTGCAAGGCCGGCCTCATCTGATCTGTCGGATGAGCGGGCATCGTGACCCGAGCCAGATGTGCACGAAGGAGATGCCGACTGTTGAGGTGGCCCAAGTGGTGAACGTGATCTCCGACCTCAAGCTGCCGGAAGGGTCTTGGCGATTCGGCAAGCGGCCATACTCTAGTGCCAACCCGCCGCCGCCTGTAAGTTTCTCAACTCTTTTCTTTTCAGTACCTCATCTTGGTCTTGGTCCTGCCATCTTTGAATGGTCGATTTTTTTAACATAGATCTTCATGTCTCTGGCGACGACCGCCATCATACGGCCAGGTGGAGACTACCTGCCGGACCGGGCGGTGAGCAATGTGGATGACCCCGACTTGGGGGCGGCAGCCCTGGAGGACGATGATACATCTCCAATGTATTTATAATTTTTGATTGCTCCATGATATATTATCTATTGTTTTGGACATTATTGGGCTTTATTATCCACTTTTATATTATTTTTGGGACTAACGTATTAACCGGAGGCCCAACCCAGAATTGCTGTTTTTTGCCTATTCTAGGGTTTCAAAGAAAACGAATATCAAACGGAGTCCAAACGGAATGAAACCTTCGGGAACATGATTTTCTCACCGAATACAACTTAGGAGACTTGGACCCTACGTCAAGCCAATTAACAGGAGGCCAC
>NC_041382.1:305239180-305261315 GCF_002162155.2 Triticum dicoccoides | reverse complement strand
GCGCCCTCCACCCTCGTGGGCCCCCTGTTGCTCCACCGACGTACTTCTTCCTCCTATATATATCCACGTACCCCCAAACGATCAGATACGGAGCCAAAAACCTAGTTCCAATGCCGCAACTTTCTGTATCCACGAGATCCCATCTTGGGGCCTGTTTCGGAGCTCTGCCGGAAGGGGCATCGATCATGGAGGGTTCTACATCATCATCCAAGCCCCTCCGATGAAGTGTGAGTAGTTTATTTTAGACCTACAGGTCCTTAGTTAGTAGCTAGATGGCTTCTTCTCTCTTTTTGGATCTCAATACAATGTTCTCCCCCCTCTCTCTTGGAGATCTATTCGATATAATCTTCTTTTTGCGGTGTATTTGTTGAGACCAATGAATTGTGGTTTTATGATCAAGTCTATCTATGAATAATATTTGAATCTTCTCTGAATTATTTTATGTATGATTGGTTATCTTTGCAAGTCTCTTCGAATTATCAGTTTGGTTTGGCCTACTAGATTGGTTTTTCTTGCCATGGGAGAAGTGCTTAGCTTTGGGTTCGATCTTGCGGTGTCCTTTCCCAGTGACAGAAGGGGCAGCAAGGCACGTATTGTATTGTTGCCATCGAGGATAACAAGATGGGATTTTCTTCATATTGCATGAGTCTGTCCCTCTACATCATGTCATCTTGCTTAAGGCGTTACTCTGTTTTTAACTTAATACTCTAGATGCATGCTGGATAGCGGTCGATGAGTGGAGTAATAGTAGTAGATGTAGGCAGGAGTCGGACTACTTGTCTCGGACGTGATGCCTATATACATGATCATACCTAGATATTCTCATAACTATGCTCAATTCTGTCAATTGCTCAATAGTAATTTGTTCACCCACCGTAGAATACTTATGCTCTTGAGATGAAGTCAGAGCATGATTTATTTATTGATTGTCTTCCTTATGAGTGGCGGCCGGGGACGAGCGATGGTCTTTTCCTACCAATCTATCCCCCTAGGAGCATGCGTGTAATACTTTGCTTTGATAACTTCTAGATTTTTGCAATAAGTATATGAGTTCTTTATGACTAATGTTGAGTCGATGGATTATACGCACTTTCCTTCCTTCCACCATTGCTAGCCTCTCTAATACTGCTCACTTTTCGCCGGTATCATACACCCACCAAATACCTTCCTCAAAACAGCCACCATACCTACCTATCATGGCATTTCCATAGCCATTCCGAGATATATTGCCATGCAACTTTCCACCGTTCCATTCATTATGACACGCTCCATCATTGTCATATTTCTAGCATGATCATGTAGTTGACATCATATTTGTGGCAAAACCAACATTCATAATTCTTTCATACATGTCACTCTTGAGTCATTGCATATCCCGGTACACCGCCGGAGGCATTCATATAGAGTCATATTTTGTTCTAAGTATTGAGTTGTAATTATTGAGTTGTAAGAAAAATAAAAAGTGTGATGATCATCATTTTTAGAGCATTGTCCCAAGTGAGGAAAGGATGATGGAGACTATGATTCCCCCACAAGTTGGGATGAGACTCCGGACGAAAAAAAAGAAAAAGAGGCCATAAAAAAAGAGAAGGCCCAAAAAAGAGAGAAAAATAGAGAAGGGACAATGTTACTATCCTTTTACCACACTTGTGCTTCAAAGTAGCACCATGATCTTCATGATAGAGAGTCTCTCATTTTGTCACTTTCATATACTAGTGGGAATCTTTCATTATAAAACTTGGCTTGTATATTCCAATGGTGGGCTTCCTCAAAATGCCCTAGCTCTTCGTGAGCAAGCGAGTTGGATGCACACCCACTTAGTTTCTTTTGTTGAGCTTTCATATACTTATAGCTCTAGTGCATCCGTTGCATGGCAATCCCTACTCACTCACATTGATATCTATTGATGGGCATCTCCATAGCTCGTTGATACGCCTAGTTGATGTGAGACTATCTTCCCCTCTTTTTGTCTTCTCCACAACCACCATTCTATTCAACATATAGTGCTATACCCATGGCTCATGCTCATGTATTCCGTGAAGATCAAAAAAGTTTTGAAAATGTCAAAAGTATGAAACAATTGCTTGGGTTGTCATCAGGGTTATGCATGATTTAAATACTTTGTGTGGTGAAGATAGAGCATAGCCAGACTATATGATTTTGTAGGGATAGCTCTCTTTGGCCATGTTATTTTGAGAAGACATAATTGCTTTGTTAGTATGCTTGAAGTATTATTATTTTTATGTCAACATGAACTTTTGTCTTGAATATTTTGGATGTGAATATTCATACCACAATTAAGAAGATTTACATTGAAATTATGCCAAGTAGCACTCCACATCAAAAATTTTGTTTCTATCATTTACCTACTCGAGGACGAGCAGGAATTAAGCTTTGGGATGCTTGATATGTCTCCAACATATCTATAATTTTTGATTGCTCCATGCTATGTTATCTACTGTTTTGGACATTATTGGGCTTTATTATCCACTTTTATATTATTTTTGGGACTAACATATTAACCGGAGGCCCAGCCGAGAATTGATGTTTTTTGCCTGTTTTATGGTTTCGAAGAAAAGGAATATCAAACGGAGTCCAAACGGAATGAAACCTTCGGGAACGTGATTTTCTCATTGAATACAACTCAGGAGACTTGGACCCTACGTCAAGCCACCCTCGTGCGCCCCCTGTTGCTCCACCATGTACTTCTTCCTCCTATATATATCCACGTACCCCCAAACGATCAGATATGGAGCCAAAAACCTAATTCCACCACTCCAACTTTTCGTATCCATGAGATCCCATCTCGGGGCCTATTCCGGAGCTCCACCAGAAGGGGCATCGATCTCTGAGGGCTTCTACATCATCATCCAAGCCCCTCCGATGAAGTGTGAGTAGTTTATTTTGGACCTACGGGTCCATAGTTAGTAGCTAGATGGCTTCTTCTCTCTTATTGGATCTCAATACAATGTTATCCCCCTCTCTCGTGGAGATTTATTCGATGTAATCTTATTTTTGCGGTGTGTTTGTTGAGACTGATGAATTGTGGGTTTATGATCAAGTCTATCTATGAATAATATTTGAATCTTTTCTGAATTATTTTATGTATGATTGGTTATCTTTGCAAGTCTCTTCGAATTATCAGTTTGGTTTGGCCTACTAGATTGGTTTTTCTTGCCATGGGAGATGTGCTTAGCTTTGGGTTCGATATTGTGGTGTCCTTTCCAAGTGACAGAAGGGGAAGCAAGGCACGTATTGTATTGTTGCCATCGAGGATAACAAGATGGGGTTTTCTTCATATTGCATGAGTCTATCCCTCTACATCATGTAACCTTGCTTAAGGCATTACTTTGTTTTCAACTTCATACTCTGGATGCATGCTGGATAGCGGTCGATGAGTGGAGTAATAGTAGTAGATGTAGGCAGGAGTCGGTCTACTTGTCTCGTACGTGATGCCTATATACATGATCATACCTAGATATTCTCATAACTATGCTCAATTCTGTCAATTGCTCAACAGTAATTTGTTCACCCACCGTAGAATACTTATGCTCTTGAGAGAAGCCACTATTGAAACCTATGGCCCCCGGGTCTCTTTCTCATCATATCAATCTCCATCACTTTATTATTGTTTTGCTTTTCCTTTGCTTTTACCTTTTACTTTGCATCTCAATACCAAAAATACCAAAAATATTATGTGTCATCTCTATCATATCTCACTTTCGTAAGTGACCGTGAAGCGATTGACAAACCCCTAAGCGCGTTGGTTGCGTTGAGCTATTGTTTTTGTGTAGGTACGAGGGACTCGCGCATAGCCTCCTCCTGGATTGATACCTTGGTTCTCGAAAACTGAGGGAAATACTTACGCTACTTTGCTGCATCGTCCTCTCCTCTTCGGGGAAATCCAACGCAGTGCTCAAGAGCTAGTAGACGATGCCATAGGCGGCTGCGACGGAACGGGCGGCTCCAAATACGTAGGCGGCATCGACACCTGGCCTGATGATGACGAAGATGAGTATGAGCCGCGCCATGCGCGAGGCGCAGGCAGGGCGGACGTGGGCCCTTCCGCTAAGTCATCTGCTCAAGGCGGCATGCGTAAGCACAAACATGGCCTCGTCTTGTTCGGCAGCGCGCCGAAGAAGACCAAGAACCCGACTGCCGCGACTGTCGGTGTCAAAACCGGCGGATCTCGGGTAGGGGGTCCCGAACTTGCGTCTAGGATCGATGGTAACTGGAGACGGGGGTCACGATGTTTACCCAGGTTTGGGCCCTCTCTATGGAGGTAATACCCTACTTCCTGCTTGATTGATCTTGATGAATATGAGTATTACAAGAGTTGATCTACCACGAGATCGTAATGGCTAAACCCTAGAAGTCTAGCCTATGTGGGTATTGTAATGAGTATATGTGTTGTCCTTTCCGTACTATCCCCTTCGGTTTATATAGACATCGAGGGGATCTAGGGTTTACATGGAGTCAGTATCATAAGAAGGAATCTTAGGCCGCCAAGCTTGCCTTCCACGCCAAGTAGAGTCCAATCCGGACACGAGTATGGTCTTCGATCTTCACAGCCCATTAGTCCAGCCCATGGATAACAGGCCGGACGCCCGATGACCCCTTTGTCCAGGACTCCCTCAGTAGCCCCTGAACCTGGCTTCAATGACGAGGAGTCCGGCGCGCAGATTTGTCTTTGACATTGCAAGGCGGGTTCCCTCCTTCCGAATTCCAGAATAGTCTTCAAACGAAGTAAGTATATCTGGACCTGTGTACATAATTGCAGAGAATATAATATCCCACGATCCCAACTTGTTGAAACTGTTCACGATGTCGTATCATGCATGCCCGGTTACTATTTCCAACCGTCAGCTAGCGAGCGGCCCCACGTCTCGGGGCGCAGTTTTACTGGCACGTCTTGTCAAGGCAGAGATCGTGTCCCTTTATTTATGGGATTTTCATTAATGGAGGAGTGGGTAACCCAACCGTCCCCCGAGTACAACTCCTTGGTGATAGGTAAGTTTAGAGAACCTGGGGGCGACGCCTAGTATTTGGGGTCTTTATATAGAGACCCAGTCTCGTCTTCTCCTCTTGCTCTTGCTCCTTCCTCAACCCCAACCACCCCCACGTTCCAACCCTCGGGTTCCAATCGCCACCAGCCCTAGTCATGTCCGGGTCCAACCGTCAGGGCCGGTGGGTGGCTTCTTCTGTCACAGAGGAGGATATTGCGAAGCTCCGCGTAGCGAGGTATCTGACCCCGGAAATCTTTCATCGTCTTCCGGCACAAGGGCAAGTCATACTGACCCCCAGATCTGGTGAGAGGGTAGAATTTGTATCCCACTTCCTTCACGTGCTAGGGTTCGCGCTTAACCCCTTCCTCCGGGGGCTCATGTTCTACTATGGGCTAGATTTTTACGATCTGGCCCCGGACTCTGTTCTCCTCATCTCAACATTTATCGTCATGTGTGAGGCCTTACTCTGGACTCCTCCGCACTTTGGTTTGTGGCTCAAGACCTTTGGTGTGAGGCTGCAGGTGGCAGAGGATGAGCAGGCAGAGTGCCGCAGCGTCATAATAGGCAAGCTGGCTGGCGCGGTTTGGCCTGAAGGATCTTTCGCCAAATCTCCCGACCTATGGCAGCAGGGGTGGTTTTATATCAATGAGCCGTGGGGCTCCAAGTGGGCGGCTACACCTGCGTTCCAACCCGATCCTCCAATTCAGCTCGCTTCATGGTTCAATAAGGGATTGGACCAGGGATCCGTCGATGAAGTGCAGACTCTGCAAAGTCGCATCCAAAGCCTTACCGAGAAGGGCATCGATCTTGTGAACATCATTCAAGTAATGCTAGTCCGCCGGATCCTGCCATGTTAGCGGCGGCCTCTTCGTATGTCGGAGTTTAACCCAGAAGGGCGGCGGACTGTACTTCACTTATTCGGCACTTCACATGAAGGAATGTGGAAATTATATTTCGGGGAACGAGAGCAATGGCCGGACACCACCGAAGATGTTGGTCTTGACTGTAATCACATAGACACTTTGGTAAGTACTCGATATCAGAGCACCATCCATTCAGGCATCTCTTAACAAGATATTGAACAATCCTTCCCTATACAGGCCTGGATAAAGAAAGCGGTGCTAATGTGGTGTCCGGCGCCTCTTTCCGAAGGCCCTGCGACCGCCCTGTTGACGAGAATGCTGATGCCGACACCGTACTAGGTGGCTGCGTTCGGGGAAACCGAAATTCTTTTACCCAAGGGTAAGAGTGCAGAGGGAGCCCTCCAGGGAAAGAAGAGGGCCGCCTCTGAAGATCAGGCGGGGAAGCCTTCCAAGAGAGGAAAAACGCCATCGTTGAGCGGCTTGGGCGGGACGAGCGAGGCTGCCGTAGAGCTTGATGACAAGGACGAACCTCGAGGCAAACCATAAGCGAGGCTGGGGTACTTTAAACGCACCTCATTCTTTTCCTATTAGTGAAGTAAGCATCTGATATATGTTCGTCCACGCAGATTAATGTCTGGTGCTTCTCAATCGTCCTACTCCCCGGGAGATCTTCTTCCAGAGATGATGGAGAGTGACACACCTACTCCGGCCTCATTGCCCAATAGGGGGGATGATACCCAGGTATTGTCCCGAAGGGCTCCTCCTGAACACCAAGTAGTACAGGAAATGAAGAAGGCTCTACTCGAAGGTGGTGCCTCTGTCACTCGGGGTTCCGGGATCGAGACTGGCGTCCCCGAACTGTCCGGTTTACAACCGGAGACGATTCTGGAGGCAAGTAAGCAGGTTCCTTCACAGGAATGACATACTCCGGCGGCGGTTTCCGAAGACCCAGGAGCACCGGAAATGGTGATGGGCTTGCTACGACGAGCATCCATTTCAAAAGGGTTCTATCCGCGAAGAGTGGATTGAACGAGGCCTTCACGAGACTTCTAAGAGGTTTTGAGGTTTGTGATGTAGCTTTGTCAATTGAATTTTATTGACAGAATGCACCTGTTGTATATGCAGTAGCCCCTGAGACTCGGATTGTCTTCTGAAGGTAGTGATCGGAGGATCAAAGAGATATGCTCAGGTATTAACCCTGGGTTAATTTGAAATATAGGATGCTTCCCCTCCTGTGGCTGTCCGGAATACGGAAGTGGCCGAACTGCAACGAAAGCTGGATATTGCGGAGGATGACGTTGCATTGATTAAGAGGCGTCTCGACGACTCGCAAGGTATGTATTTCGAGCATTCTTTACACCAGTATGCTTGACGCGGGAAAGAGCTTATATGAAATGTGCATGAAATGCAGATGGTGCTGCTGCTATGGAGGCTCTTCGGGCGAAGCTAATCCAGGCCAAGGAGCGGGCCCGGTTTAGTGATGCTGCTGTTGAAGGGGCATCTGTTGAACTAAAGGCCAAACAAGCTGCACAATGCCAGGGCGAGGAGAAGGTATCCATGATGACACTCGCTTTGGAGAATGCTACTGGCCGCTGTGAATTTCCTGAGAAGGAGAATAAAGCCTTAACGGTTGAACTGGACAAGGCCCGACTGGAGGCAAGAGAAGCGCGATCAGAGTCCATAGCACTCCGTGAGGAGGTTCGGCAGGCGAAAGGGATAGTCGATGGAAAGCCTTTTCTGCTGCAGACTAAGTTCGGCGACCTGGACTAT
Organism: Triticum dicoccoides; assembly: GCF_002162155.2. Lineage (NCBI taxonomy): Eukaryota > Viridiplantae > Streptophyta > Magnoliopsida > Poales > Poaceae > Triticum > Triticum dicoccoides. Next base: position 305,253,676 of record NC_041382.1, on the reverse strand, counting down.
GCTCAGCTGAACCAAGTGTGGAGTTCTCCGGATGAGTATTTGGACTTTCCAAACAGTTCTTCCGATGCAGCGCGATATTACCAAGTGCGAGCTGGATATGCAACGGAGAAGCTTTTTTGGTCACAGTTCGGTGCGTCGAAGCGCCCGCTGCTGCTTAATGAACAGATGGCCCAATGGGCCGAACTCCATAGGGTATCTGGCACTGTCATGAAGGATGTTATTATCCGGTTGTGGCCAACCAAGCCTGCGCCGTGTAGCTATTTCGGTCTAGTGCAGAAGCTTGTCAATGTGGTGCCGTGAATCGATGCTGCGAAGCAATCGGCATGCATTGAAGGTGCGCGGATGACCCTTGCCCGAGTCAAGACATTCTGGGGAAAGATGAAGGTCGTCAATGTCGCAACGAAGGGTTCGCCTGAAGGCAAGGACCGTCCAGAACCGGAGCGTTATTTTGAAGACGTCCTGGAGGCCGCCCGCTTGATAGAGGGTCAATGCTCGAAAAACAAAATGTTCGAGTGAGGTGTATGATGATTGTAAAAGGCAATTTTATAGTTAATCTATTTATGTTTTGCTTGAAAAGCTTGAATTCCTCCTCTGCGGCCATTTTAATATAATCTGAAAGTTTTCCAGTCATCGGCTTCAGCCCCCTCATAGGAAGTACAGGGGTGTTCGGAAAAGCATTTAATCACTCTTTATCCAACGTCTTGTTCCATGAAGGAGGTGATAATGCGGCGAACCAGGCAATCAGACTATAAGGCGTTAACACTTCCACTTAACCATAGGAGTTTTATGGTGAGGCTACGATATAGCCCTTGGAGTGTATGCGCCGTGTTGTGCCTTGCATATATGATTTGAAAAAGATCCCTCGTGTTACACGGAGAATCGCTAAAGATTCCAATAAGTCATCAAGTAGTTGACCAACTCTCGCCACATCATGACAATCAGTTTTTGGCTTTCTCTACTGAGGTGCTCATCCGGTTTAGGCCAGGCCACAATCGCAGTAGTTCTCTCTTTACTACCCTAGCCAATAGAGCGGAACGTAGGGTAGCAAACACAGGAGCTGGGGAACCCAACTATTGACCCAAGACAATGATTCGGAGCTGATGCATATAAGGCCAAACTTGCGACGCCGAAGTACGCTATAGAGTTGTTCGGACTTTTACTGGCAGCTCATTCATTCCCATGCCGAGCCCCTGGCAGGGTATGCCGAGGTGCATCTGGACAGCAGCCGTTAAGGCCATACTTATTGTTGAAAGAGTATGAAAGATCGGTTCGGATGAGACTTCATGAGAATGGAGCGATGTGCCAATGATAAATTTATGTATATATATAATAAAAAGAGAGAAACCACAGACCCGGCTATTTGACATGCTCGGGGTCGGGATCAGAGGAAAAAGGGCATAGTACACGCTCGGAATAAAGAGTGTGGTCCAAAAAAAGTTATTTCGGACCTCCTGTCGCACGTCTGCGTCGCCCGTCCTCGGGGAGTGGAATCCTTAATGGAAGTAGCCCCTTAGGTGAGCATACGGATCCGAACTCCGATAGAGTCCGTTGTAGATGTTGTCCAGCTGGTCACCTGTTCTTTAGGGATGATACAAAAAATAAGGTAAATAGATAAAAAATGTTACAGGAATGCTTGTAGGGTTGTTCGTATTGTGCTTCCACCGATGCCCATGGTATCTTGAGTGCATAATGATGTGCACGTGGTGCAAATTTTGCCAGTACAGTACGTGGGTGGCGGAAGACGAACTGCTATTCGCGTTCCTGAAGTGGTCGAATGTCGGAGGGAAACTGTTTTTGGCCCCTGGCGTTTTGCTGGCGAGCCGATCCGTCATCTTTATCGCCTGGCGGCCTCCTCCCCTTATTATCTGCGTTAAGCTTGCCTGCCTGCTTGAAGACCCAACAGTTTCGGTTAGTATGATTAGCTGGCCTATCAGGGTGACCGTGAATTTGACAAGGTCGGTCCAATATCTTGTCAAGGGTGGATGGTCCGTCCTAGTTTGCCTTTAGTGGCTTCTTCCGTTGACTGGGCTTCGGATTGTGAAATCCAGCATTCACAACTGTGTCGCGTATATTACTGCAACTATTGTATTCGGTTCGTCGTGGCTTGCCGTTGCCATCTCGGATTTCGGAAGTGCTCGGGCTGCTGGCGTCATTGCTTTTACGAGCAAGCCAGTTGTCTTGTCCTGCGCAGAAGCGGGTCATTAGAGCGGTAAGGGCTGCCATGGATTTGGGTCCTTCCTAGCCGAGGTGATTCGCTACCCATTCATCCCGGACGCTATATTTGAAGGCCGCGAGGGCTTGTGCGTCCGGACACTCGACAACTTGGATCTTTTTGACTAAGAACCTGGTCCAGAGCTGCCTGGCTGACTCACCGGGCTCCTGGACAATGTGACTTAATTCATCGGCATATAATGGCTGGACATATGTTCCTTGGAAGTTGTCCCGAAAGGCGTCTTCCAGATCTTCCCAGTTGCCAATAGAATTTTCTGGCAAACTGTTAGGCAATATTGAGCTGGCCCTTTAAGCTTGAGAGATAAGTATTTAATGGCGTGGAGGTCATCTCCATGGGCCATGTGAATATGGAGGAGGTAATCTTCGATCCATACCGCGGGATCTGTTGTTCCATCGTATGATTCGATGTTAATGGGTGTAAACCCGTCTAGAAATCCGTGCTCCATTATTTTGTTAGTGAAGCAGAGAGGGTGTGTGACTCCTCTATGTTGGGCCACACTATGAAGTACCTCCGGCGGCCTCAGTTTACGGTGTACGGACCGGGCATGGTTGGCTTTATAGCGTCCGAATAGGCGACCATCATCATTGGTCGCGGTATATCTTCGTGATCTGTACATCGATCTTGTTCATCCTGCTCTACCCTCCGTGTCTTTGTTGATATCGTGGGTATTCCCCCGAGCTGTTTTGTTTTAACGGCCGGATGGGTTGGTATGGTGCTCTGCTTGGGCTGCTGCTTTGCTGGACCGAATTGTGGTCGGCCCGCTGCATTGTTTGATGGTGGTATGGGTTCCATCGCTCTGCCATCGTGTTGAGGGAGCCACCTATTCTTGGGTGGCTTTTGACTGGGCTGCTAAGGTCGTATTCTTCGGCGGCCAAGACCTCGATCCATCTATCATTGAGCGAATCTTGGCTTGCTTGAAGTTGGAGTTGCTTCTTTCTTAGGCTCGTTGCAGTGGCTATAAGCTGGCATTTAAAGCGCTCTTCCTCGAGAGGTTCCTTGGGCATGATAAAATCATCATTGCCGAGGATGTAATCTTCCTCGGAGAGTGGGAGATAATTGCTGTCCTCCGAGCCCCCATATGTGGTATGTTCATCAGAGCTATCCTGCCCGCCTTCCTGTTCCTCCTGCTCAGATTATATCTCAACAGGGTCATTGTCATTCGGAGTATCGTCTTCTCTGGTGCTAGCAGTGTTTTCTCTTGGGTGATGTGACCCTGGGCGCCGGTGTCCGGGCTGTGTGCCAGGCGGTTTATTCTCGACCGGATCCTCTATGTCATTGTCGAGAGCGCCGTAAGGTGTGTCTATCATAGACACGTCATACCAGGAAGTGGTCATCCTGTGTCGAGCGGGTAGTAAGCTCTGGCCTTGCCCCTCATCATCGTCCACACCGTCGATGTCTTCGGGGCGGGGGTCGAGCGTGTTGGTTAGGTTTTCAATAGTGGCTACAAAGTAGGTGGCCAGAGGGAAACAAAATTCTCCATCATCCGCTGAAAGTTCAAACTGAACATAGTTCGGCGATGGGCCGTTTGCCAGGGATAGGTTTTTTAGCGAGTTTAGTATGTCACCCATGGGCGAGTGTTGGAAGACATCTGCGGCGCTGAACTTGAAGATCGATAACTGATCGAGTTCGGGATATGCGGGCTTGCAGGGTTCGGAGTTCGACGCCGGAGGCGAGTTCGAGGTTTCCTTGAGGCGGATATCGTATGAAGTGGAATCTGCGTGCGGCTCCAGTGCCGCGGAATCGGTAGCCCCGTGATGGGGTCGAGCTTCCCATCTTCGTGCGACTTGATATGCTCTGGATTTAAGGCCAGAGCTGCTACAGGAGCTATCTCCTGGATGCGGCCCGATGACAAGTTTAAGCCATGTTCATCGAGGCAATGGGGAGTGGTTGCCGCGGTCTTGAATCCGTCGAAGATCAAATCTCCCCGGATGTCCGCGACGTAATTCAAGATTCCGAATCTGACCTGATGGCCAGGGGCGTAGCTGTCGATCTGCTCTAGATGGCCAAATGAGTTGGCCCGTAGTACGAAGCCGCCGAATACAAAGATTTGTCCGGGGAGGAAGGTTTCACCCTGGACAACGTCATTACTGATGATCAAAGGGGCCATCAAGCCTTCTACCGATGGCACAGTGGAACTCTCAATGAAAGCACCAATGTCGGTGTCAAAACCGGTGGATCAACGGTAGGGGGTCCCAAACTGTGCGTCTAGGATCGATGGTAACAGGAAGCGGGGGACACGATGTTTACCCAGGTTCGGGCCCTCTCTATGAAGGTAATATCCTACTTCCTGCTTGATTGATCCTGATGAATATGAGTATTACAAGAGTTGATCTACCACGAGATCGTAATGGCTAAACCCTAGAAGTCTAGCCTATGTGGGTATGGTAATGAGTATATGTGTTGTCCTTTCCGGACTATCCCCTTCGGTTTATATAGACACCGAGGGGATCTAGGGTTTACATGGAGTCAGTTACATAAGAAGGAATCTTCGGTCGCCAAGATTGCCTTCCACGCCAAGTAGAGTCCAATCCAGACACGAGTATGGTCTTCGATCTTCACAGCCCATTAGTCCGGCCCATGGATAACAGGTCGGACGCCCGAGGACCCCTTTGTCCCCAGGCGGAAGGAGGCCGCCGCGAAGGCGACCAAGTTTCAAAAGCTTCTGAAGGTGCCTCCTATGGTGTCAGTGTTAGTGTATTTTTCTTGTGCCTTCCTTTCTTGTCGATTCTATCAGAGCTTTTGCTCTTCTTTATTTTCCTTGACTTAGGGCTCCACTCTCTCTTGAGAAGTCAGTCGCCGCCTTTGTCATCGGGTCGGCGGAGACTTCTACCACCACCCGGCGAATCGACCCTGCAGCCGACCTCCGGGAGGCGCAGGAATGAAACGTGCGGGAGGTGCGCGAGGAGCAGGAAGCCGCCCGCAGGGAGCAGGCGGAGACGGACAAGGCGGAGGCCGCCACGCTGAAGAAGCTGGCGGAGGCGGAGGCCGATGCTGCGGCAAAGAAGTTGGCTAAAGAAACCGTGCAGCATCAAGCGCCGCTATTCGTTGTCCCTCTGAATTCCGTGCAACCGCCACCAGAGTTCATGGCACTGACTGGGGAGCCCGCAACGAATAGCCGGTCATGGAGAGGGGAGTCGGTGACATCGTCATGCCGGAGGTAGCCGTGCCTCTGCCACCGCCGTATGAGGGAGTGCAGGATAGGCAGTCGGCTACCCCGCCGGCACCGCCAGTCGGAAACGAGGTTGTGATGGGCCCGACTCCAGAGGCCCGCACACCCACGTGCCGCCGAGGCATGAAGACAACTACGGCGCCACGGCCGCTGGAAGCCGACGCAGCAAGCTTGTCAGCCCCAGATACCGAAGCAACCAGCGCCGCGCCCGCTGAATGGGTGCGTCGAGGTGGGATGGGCGCTTTAAACCAAGTGATCCTAGATGCCCAGGCCAAACTCTGAGCTGAGGCCACCGCTCTTCAGCAGTGCAACAGGGCTTTCTTGGATTCGCGAGCGGCCATTCGGGTATATTTCTTACTTCTTCGTCTTTGATTCTAGTATTTCTCCATGGGGGCGCGCCAGCGCACCGACTTGGTGTAGCCCCCGAGCTTTGGGCTGCTTGCTAAGCAGGCGGCTCGGAGCTTTAATTGGCAAGCTCCAAGTGCTAACTTTTTCTGCTATCTTCATCGTAGGATTATCATAACCTTCAACTCCAACGTCCGAGATCTGGACCGACGAACTTCCGACTTGTTGGAAAGCTGGAGTAAGTCTTCGTTTTCTTTCTTTGTGGGAGCGCGATAGCGCACCCGCAGGCTGTATTCCCCGAGATTCGGGCCAACTCCTGACCAGTCGGGCCAGATCTCCCCGGCAACTATACTTTTTTTGTTGATCGTTGACATCTTTTTCTGTCTCTACTCTTGCAGAGGCCAATGCTACCCTACAGTGGCAGCTGGGTGAAACCTACACCGCGTTGCGTGCCAAGGAAGCAGAGTGCAACGAGCTAGCCCAGGAGCATGACCAACTGGCCAACCAACTGGCGGAGCAGGCGGAGCTTCTCCAAAAGCCCGGAAGGAGGCAGAAGTGAGGGAGTCCAATCTCCTCGCCGAGTTTGAGACAGAACGCTCCACCTGGACCGACCAGGAAGTGTTGCTGACCGCCGGCTTCAGTAGATTGAAGATATGGTTGACGGTAAGCTTTCTTCTTTTCCTTTCTTTGAGCTACGGGCTGCTGATCAGGCCGGCTTCTAGCTTCTGACTTCTGGCTTCTTTGCCTTATGCTTGAGCAGACTTCTTTCCTGGCCACTCTGGCGCCGCTAACCAGGCTCTTAAGGCTTATCGTGAAGAATGGAGGGCGGAAGGCGTGCAGATCGCCGCCGACGCCCTCAGACCCTTAGCAAACAGCTTCTCAACATCCAGGCCCGCCTTCGGCAAGCTCATCAGATGTTGTGTCGTCTTCAGCGTGTTAGGGCCCAAGCGATCTCTGCCCTTTGGCCAGACATGCCGGCTCTGTCAGGACCCCGATTCCAAGTCACATCGATCTAGCCGGTAACACCTCATATCACTTTGCGGCCTCACGCACGGTATCCCACGGGTGTCGCCTTACCATGGCCCGGGACCGTTTGCGCCTTTTGGCTCACGTATATGATAGTGCCGCTAGCATCCATATGACAGGGAACTCGGGCCGACATGACTAGTCGTGAACCCAAAGTGGCACAGACCTATGGAGACAGGCATACATGAATCACATCGAGCATGTCGGTCATCAGCGAGTGATTCCGGGTTGTAGCACTGGGGTAACAGGACTCCTAATATCACCGCGTGACATTTCCCCGAAGGGATAGACATAGGAACAAAGTGAAACACATGCCGGCCAGTCAAGTGTCCTGAACAGTAGTGCTGGGCTAGCAGGACTCCGGTGAACCGGGCTCGAGGAACACTAGACTACATTTCCCCATAAGAAAGACTGCCAAGGATAAACAACTAGATTGTCGGATCCCACTCATACCAAGCATTTCAATCATACACACAATATGCCCGATATGAGTACATACAACATGGCATCACAACAAAACTCTACAACTCAAGTACTTTAATTAAAGGCTCCCGAGATCCATACATAACATGTTCATACAGATAGGGGTCACATGACCCGACACTCAAGTCATACAATCATACAAGCACATGCGGAAGCAACTAGTCTGATTACAGACACTAGAAAGAAAGAAGGCTTCTCGAAGCCTGTCTATCTACATAGGGCCCTCCATGGCCAGGATCACCACCTGGGTGGCTAGTCACTTGTCGACATCAAGGTCTACATAAAACCCATCGGAGGGGGCGGTCTTGTCGTCTGAAAACAATAAATAAGCAAACATGAGTACAAGGTACTCAGCAAGTCTTACATCAGAACCTAATATACATGCTCATTCTCAAGAAGGTGGGTGGGTTATTGCAGCAAGCCAGCTTTAACTCTTGGCTAAGCTATCCTACGGAACTCCACTAGTAAAATAGTTTTCGCACACGAGTCCACTACTCACCAACACAATACTCCACCGGGGATCCTCTCTCGTCATCCTACGAGAGGGCCTTCCTCGGTACTCACACTTATCTTGAGTCTTTTAGTAGTATCCATTAACTTGTCTCTGAACTGTATAGGCAACCAAGTAGTCCTTTACCGCGGACGCGGCTATTCAAATAGTTTTATACCCTGCAGGGGTGTACTTCTTCATACACGCTTTCACCACTTACCGCCGTTTACACGACATGTACTCGGCAACCTTCAAGCAGAAGCCCAGCGAGGGTGTCGGCCACGGCCTACCTAAACACTTAAGTCTCTAGTCCAGCTTTATCGCCTATCCAGGTTCCATCCTCAGGGAGTCCGGCCGAGGTTTCCACTTACGGCCTCGAACGATGTGAACAGGGTTCCCGAGACACCAAACGGGTGACTCAATACACCGTGCCACGGTGTATCTACCGCAACATAGCCCACCCCTAGGGTCAGCGCTACGCACGGCCGCCAACACATAACCTACAAACACCAGAAACTATTTCCAACTCCTGGACAGAGTAGTAGGGTGATTAAGAAGCCGAGAGGGTCCATTGGTTTCGGGCCCAATGTACGGTAGTAACTGCATCTTAAATCACACATACAGATCTCAGTTTTTATGGACGGCCTCAATGAAACAACCCACCATGTACTCCTACATGGCCTCTCACCGATACCTTTACCAAAACATGTTCAACACATCCCTCATATTACCGACATAATCATATCACTCTAGCCCATCACCCAGATGAACCAGACCTGACACAACTCTAAGCATAGCAGGCATAGCAAGGTAGGAATCACATACATGGCTCAATCAACTCCTACACATGCTAGTGGGTTTCATCTAGTTACTTTGGCAATGACAGGTCATGCAGAGGATAAGGGTTCAGCTACCGTAGCACACAAAAGTTTGAATCACGTTGTCTTAATGTAGTAAACAAGAGCACAAGCGGGAACATGGGTTGCATCGGAATGATCGATGGGTTGCTTGCCTGTTGTAGAGGTAGTAGGGTACTGCCCTTCAAACGGATACTCGGGGTTATCCTCGGAGGCAGAACCTACCATGAAAGTCACACCGAACATAATCAACACATGGCAATATGCAACAATATGATGCATGCTATGACATGGCAAGATGAAAGTGTATTGGCCTAATGCAAGCTAAAACAGAAAGGGATGAACTCATTTGAATCAAAGATTCAAATATTAGTTCATTAAACATGGCCTTATTAGTGCATTACCTTATTCTGCTTAAACAGCAAGGTTAACTTGTTTTGTCATGCATGAAACCATTATAGATGGATAGATTGAATTTTTCTGATCATTTTTCATATATAAAACTTTGCATTTGGAGCTATGGTTGATTTTCTATGATTTTTAGAAGTTTGGACTATTTTCTGGAATTTTCTATTAAAGAATAAATCCAGTAATTGAATTAATGCGTCAGCACTGCGTCACTTTGACATCAGCGGGTCAAAGGCGCCAGCCCAGGTCAAACCTGACTGGTGGGCCCCTTCTGTCAGTCTCTCAGCTAACTAACAGAGTTATTTAGTGGTTAGTTAGCACTAAACTGGGTTAGTTAGGCCCTGGGCCCACATGTTAGTGAGAGAGGGTTAGTTAACGTCGTCATTAGCCTCTAATAGAGTGATTAGCTCTAATTTAAACTAATCTGAAAAAGTTAGGAGCCGGCGCCACCTATCAGTGTCTCAGGCGGAGTCAAACTAGGGTCAAACCCCTGGTCACCGGGGTTAATCCCGCCGACCTTGAGCCGCCAGCGAGGCCGAGACGGTGGAGAGCTTCGGAAATCGGCCACAGGCGACCAATTCGACCACGGTTTGGTCCTACGTGTAGCTGGGGCTCGCGCGCATCTAGTGGGGCAAGTGGGAGGAGCTGGGGTGGAGCGAGCTCGCCGGAGTCGAGCTCGTGGCAGCGGCCGGAGCTCGGTCGTTGGTGATTTTGCTGCTGCTGCGAGCTAGGGGGAAATGGATGTGCTAGCGAGGCGCTGCGAGGTGCGGGGAGTGTGTTAAGCACCCGCGCTTGACCAAAAGGCCAGCAGAGTGACGCCGGCGTCGAGCTCGCGCGGCGGTGTGCTACAGTGAGCAAGGGGGCGGCGTCTACGGTGGGCAAATGAAGCAGAGGAGAGGGGGGATCGGTAGAGGAGCTCACGGCGGTTGCAGGACGCCTCTCAGCGGGCTCGGGGGAGGTCGGACGTCGTCGGGGCGTTGCCGGTGATCTCGGCGGACCGAGGAAGAAGAAGGCGTCGGGGAGGCGCTTGGAGGCGTCCGGCGTTGCGTGAGTCGACGGGGAGGCGTAGACGATGGGGGCGGAGCTCACGGGCACGTCAGGGAGGCGAGGGGGTGGCTCTGGTGGCAACTACGGCGAACGGCGGCGAGGATCGCGCTCGGCCATCGCGGGAGAGGGTGAGGGAGACGAGGGGGAGAGAGGGGAGGAGTGCAGGGAGGTGCTGGGCGTCTCCGTGGCACTCGGATGGGAATGAGGAGGCAGCAGGAGGTGGAAGCAGGAGGTGGCCGCGGGAGCACGCACCGGCGACACGCCTCTGCGTATTGGCAGAGGTGGGTGACGACTATCACAGGCCAGGTGGGCCGGCCAGCACAAGTAAGGCCCAGGTGAGCTTCTCCCTCTCTCTCTTTTTCTGATTTGTTTTCTTTTTCTATTTAACTGCAACTGTTGGGCTTTATTAAAAATACTAAAACGTTTCCAAAAATCCTGAAAATAATTGTGGGCTCTGTTTAGAATATTTCCAACAGCAAACATTTATTTCCAGAATTATTGGAGCATTTAAATTATTTTATAGCATTTAAATGCCCAAATTCAAATACTTATGATTTAATTCAATGACCTTCTGTTGACCTAGAAAATTTTGCACCAATTTTGCCAGAGGTTCTAACCCAAGACAAAGAGGGTGAACTTTATAGAAGGGCATTTCAGGTTCATTGAAAATAATTTTAGTAAACCCTAGTTGTTTCCAGGGGGGTGTTGGGGGTTTCTACCTTCCCCATTTCAAATTTAAGAGGAATTTAAACATGATGCACACTCTAATGCTTGAACTAGCTAGAGTGTGACAACTCACCCCCACTCAAAAGAATCTCGTCCCGAGATTTAGGATTCTCCGGGAAGAAGGTGGGGTACTCGAGTCGAAGACGATCCTCCCTTTCCCAAGTGGCTTCTTTCTCGGAATGGTGTGACCATTGAACCTTGAGAAACTTGATGTTATGGCGTTGAGTGGTACACTCGGCTTGATCAAGGATACGAACGGGATATTCCTGATATGAGAGGTTATCTTGTAGATCAAGCGTTTCGTGGTCCACTCCATGGATAGGATCCGCTGTCACACCCTCGATGCGACTATATCTCCCACGTGTCGAGGCACGACTTAGAGGCATAATCGCATTAAAGGCATATGTCGCAAGTTAGGCAATCTTCACAACATCCCATGTAATATGAATAATAAAGGGGAGATAACATAGTTGGCTTACACTCGCCACGTCAATCAAGTACATAAATAACATTACATCATCCAAACACTCATGGCCCGACTACGGCGCCAAAATAAAAGAGAACCCAACATGCGACAACGGTCCCGTTGACCCCCAACTGGGCACCACTACTGATCATCGGGAAAGGAAATATAGTAACGTTGAGAGTCTTCGTCGAACTCCCACTTGAGCTCAAACGGGTCTCCTGGAGTGGAATCATCAGGCCCTGCATCTGGTGTAATAGTAATCTGTGAGCCACAGGGACTCAGCAATCTCGCACCCTCGCGATCAAGACTATTTAAGCTTATAGGTATGGCAAGGTAAAAAAATATGTGGAGCTGCAGCAAGCGACTAGCAAGTATGGTGGCTACTTATTCGCAAAAGAGAGCGAGAAGAGGAGGCAAAGCACGAGCGAGAAACTAGAGAGCAACATGCACAAACATTACTCCAACACTGTGTCCACTTCCCGGACTACGCCGAGAAGAGGCCATCACAGTAACACACTAAGTTGATTCATTTTAATTAAGTTAAGGTTCAAGTTATCTACAACCGGACGTTAACAAATGCCCATCTGCCCATAACCGCGAGCACGGCTTTCGAAAGTTCAAATCCCTGCAGGGGAGTCCCAACTTAGCCCATGACAAGCTCTCATGGTCAACGAAGGAATAGACCTCCTCCCAAGACGTTCAGATCAGACTCGGTATCTCGGTAATTCAAACACTTCGACAGTTTAAAACAAGACCAGCAACACCGCCCGAATGTGCCGAAAAATCCCGATAGGAGCTGCACATATCTCTTTCTCAGGGCACACTCAGATAGGTCAAGCTATGAGTAAAACCAACCCTCGAGTTTCCCCGAGGTGGCCCCGCAGGCTGCCCGGTTCGGACCAACACTCAGAGGGAGCACTGGACCGGGGGGGTTAAAATAAAGATGACCCTTGAGTCTGCAGAACCCAAGGGAAAGAAAAAGGCTAGGTGGCAAATGGTAAAACCAAGGTTGGGCATCACTGGAAAAGCTTTAATCAAGGCGAACTATCAAGGGGTTCCCATTATAACCCAACCGCGTAAGGAACGCAAAATCCGGGAACATAACACCGATATGACGGAAACTAGGGCGGCAAGAGTGGAACAAAACACTAGGCGAGAGGCCGAGCCTTCCACCCTTTACCAAGTATATAGATGCATTAAGATAACATAGCAATATAATGATATCCCAACAAGTAAATAAATGTTCCAACGAGGAACGGCCTCCAATCTTCACCTGCAACTAGCAACGCTATAAGAGGGGCTGAGCAAAGCGGTAACATAGCCAATCAACGGTTTGCTAGGGCAAGGTGGGTTAGAGGTTTGACATGGCCATTTGGGAGGCTTGAAAGCAAGTGGTAGGCATCGTAGCAATGGCATAGCTAAAGAGCGAGCAAACTAGCATAGCAAAGATAGTAGTGATTTCGAGGGTATGATCATCTTGCCTGCACAGTGGTCAGAGTTGACTGGATCCTCGAAAGCAAACTCAACGGGCTCCTCGTTAGCGAACTCGTCTCCCGGCTCTACCCAAACAAGACAAACAAGCAACAACGATACAATCAACCACGTGCAAACACAAACAACGCAATGCAAAGATGGTATGCTATGCGGGATGCGAAATGCAAGATATGACAGGAAATGCATGAACCTGGCATCAACATGGAAAACCAAGTGTTCCACTGGAAAGATGAGATGAAATCGCTTGAAAACGATATAAAGATCATCGGAATCGGAGTTACGGTTTGGAAATGGCAAGCGATTCAAAAATGACACCGGTCTGCGATTTACAGCAAGTAGCCATCTAAATGCAATGAGATGAACATGCTAAAGCACCGAAACATCACAACAAAAAAACATGGCAAGGATGCATTCAAGATGCTTAACAAAAGTGTAGCACTGAGCTACGGCCAAATCATCCATTAACAGGTTCAAACAAGCATGGCAAAAATGCATATGGCAAACAGATTCCAGACTTAGTGAAATTAACACTTGTCTGGAATTTCAGATCAGGTAGCCCTCTTCGGAGCAACAAAACTACATGCTGTAGGACCTGAACATGGCAAAGTAAAGCATGGCATGGAGCTACTCAAAGAGCTTAACAAAAGTCCCTTAGTGAGCTTGAGCCAAAAGGGATCAGAAAATACAATTGCAAGCATGTGAACATAGAAAAAACATAATCAGTTTTCAGACTTAGTTAAAAACTGACACATGCTGAAATATAACTCAAGTAGGCATGTTTACGAGCTCGATGCACTCACTACGGTTTAAGTCATGGCAAGACAAGCATACATCCATCAAGAAGGCACAAAATGCAAGCTAGACATGGCAAGAACAATAGCATAGCATGCACGGATCAACTACAAGATCATCGGCAAAATTGCAAACAAGTTGACAATCTGCCCAGATTCACAAAGTTGCAAAAGTAGATCTCGATTGACTAAAGCTAGGGTGCTCCATAATTGCAAACAAAGACATAGATGGATAGAGCACTACAATATTAACAAAACATCATTACTGATCATCCTCAAAAGAGGCACGGATCACTAGGAAACAACATGAACATATGGCATCATTAGCTAAACAGATCAAGGACTTCGTGGAATTGCTAAATCCCTGAAAACAGAATTAGCAAGTGCACCACTTTGCAAGCTTGCACAAGTCACCACACACATCACAAAAATACATGGGTTGCACCTCTGGAAAGATGACAAAACCCTTAACAAAACACATGTAGAGCATCAGGGCATATCATGCACGCATTAATCATGGCAAAAATGACAAAAAGCTAAATGGAGTAGCAGATCTGACAATTATCTCAAGTAGCCCTCTTCTAACAGCATTTCGGGCATCAAGATGAACTCAAATGAAAATGATGCAATGGAATGAAATGATGTACTCTCTGAGATGAACATTTTGATATGCTATATGCATGAATCGGAGCTACGGATGCAAAGTTACGGGGCTATGAACATGAGCACTTGGACTGAGATTTCGGGACTTAGACAAAAAATCAACCTCTAGGGTTTACTGTTCACCGGATCTAGATCTGCACGCAAAACGAGGTTAGACGGAGCTCTCGCCGGAGTAGGGAGCTGCGGTGGCCGGAGGAAGGAGGAGGCCGGCCTGGCCTGGGCGTGGAGGAGGCGGCGGGCGGCCGGAGAGGGCCAGCGATGAGGGGAGCCCGCCGGGGTGTGGCGGCGCTGCCGCGGC
>NC_041382.1:305205121-305238200 GCF_002162155.2 Triticum dicoccoides | reverse complement strand
CTGCCGCGGCGTCGGTGCGGTGTCGGGCGGCGAGCAAGGTGGCGGCGGGCGGCCGGAGAAGGGCACGGGCGGCGGGAGGTGCGGAGCGGCGGCCGGGCGTGGGGAAGACGAGGCGGGCGGCGACGCGGCGCTCTGGCCCGAGCGGTCATCGGGGAGGGCCGGCATCGGGCCCTCGCGGGCCGGCGCGGGAGGCGGGGAAGTGGGCGCGGGCGCGACAGGTGGCGGCGGTTGATTGGCGGCGACGATGTGTGCGCTAGGAGGCGGACATGTCCGGCGGCGGCGTGAGCAGGTTTTAGGGTTACAGGGGAGACGGAGATCCGAATTTCGGGGGGGCGGGGGTCTTTATATAGGCATTGAGGGAGCTAGGAGAGTCCAAATGAGGTGCGGTTTTTGGCCACGCGATCGTGATCAAACGCTCTAGATGATGGAGCGGAGTTAGGTGGGTTTTGGGACAAATTGGAGGGGTGTTGAGCTGCAACACACACGAGGCCTTTTCGGTCCCTCGGTTAACCGTTGGAGTATCAAACGAAGTCCAAATGATATGAAACTTGACAGGCGGTCTTCCGGTAGTAAACCAAGGCCGCTTGGCAAGTCTCGGTCCAATCTAGAAATGTTTAATCCCCACACACGAAAGAAAGCTAGAAATGGCCACCGGAGGAGAACGAAGCGCCGGAATGCAAAACGGACAACAGGGAAAATGCTCGAATGCATGAGACGAACACGTATGCAAATGCAATGCACATGATGACATGATATGAGATGCATGACGACGATCACAACACACGGAGACAAAACCCGAACCCGAGGAAATAAATATAATTTAACGCCGGAAATGGCAACAGTTGGAGTACAAATTGGGAAAGTTACATCCGGGGTGTTACATCCATGAAGCAACGCCTGAGTTGAGAAACGTGGAAGACGTCGTGAACTCTGGATAGATGCGAAGGTAGTTCCAATTGGTAGGCAACTTCTCCTCATTTAGCAAGAATGCGAAAGGGTCCAATGTAACGAGGAGCCAATTTGCCTTTGATACCGAAACGATGGGTTCCCTTTAACGGAGTAACCCGAAGGTAAGCCTTCTCGCCGACTTCATAAGTCATAGGCTTATGTTTACGATCATATTGACTCTTTTGACGAGATTGGGCTGTTTTCAATTTCTCACGAATAATGCGAACCTGCTCTTTTGCTTCCTGAATCATATCCGGGCCAAAGAGTTGTCTTTCCCTGGTTTCTGACCAGTTAAGAGGCGTTCGACATTTTCGTCCATAGAGAACTTCGAAAGGAGCCTTGCCCAAGCTAGTTTGATAACTATTGTTATAAGCAAACTGTGCGAATGGAAGGCATTTCTCCCAACTCATTCCGAACGAGATGACAGAAGCTCGGAGCATATCTTCCAGAATTTGATTGACTCGCTCCACTTGACCACTTGATTGAGGATGGAAGGCGGTACTAAAAGAGAGACGAGTTCCCATAGCATTTTGGAAACTTTCCCAAAATCGAGAGGTGAAGAGACTCCCACGGTCTGAGTTAATTTCCAACAGAACACCATGAAGAGACACTATTCGGGAGATGTATAAATTGGCTAGCTGGCTAGCGGTGATACTCTCACGAACAGGTAGAAAGTGGGCTACATTGGAAAGTCGGTCGATCATGACGAAGATGGCATTATTCCCTCTCTTGGTCCTGGGAAACCCAGTGATGAAATCCATACTGTTTTTATCCCATTTCCATTCGGGAATAGCCAAAGGTTGAAGGGTGCAGCAGGCCGTTGATGCTCTGCTTTAACACGACGACAAACGTCGCAATTAGCAATGTATTGAGCGATTTCTCTCTTCATCCTAGTCCACCAAAACCTCTGGTGTAGGTCTTGATACATTTTAGTACTACTGGGATGAATGGTGAGAGGGGATTCATGAGCTTCCTTAAGGATCAGCCGCCTCAGGTTTCGTGCCTTTGGAACTACTAGGAGATTTCCAAAGTATACGACACCTTGATCATCAATGGAGAAACAATTCGTGACTCCTTTCTTAATGTTTCTCTTAATACGGGAGATTCCCGGATCTACCTTCTGTGCCTTGATGATCTGATCCGTAAGGGTAGGTTTCGCCACCAGGGTAGAGAGGAATCCTCGAGGAACAATGTGAAGATTAAGCTTACGAAATTCCTCATGGAGAAGTGGTTGACTTTGTTGTAACATCAGGTTGTTACAATAGGACTTACGGCTTAGAGCATCATCCATGACATTGGCTTTGCCCAGGGTGTAAGTTATTCCTAAGTCGTAATCCGAGAGCAACTCAACCCAACGTCTTTGCCTGAGATTCAAATCTGGTTGGGTGAAGATATATTTCAAACTTTGGTGATCGGTGAAGATCTCGCAACGATTACCGAGAAGGTAATGTCGCCAAGTTTTAAGTGCATGGACTACAGCTGCAAGCTCAAGATCATGTGTGGGATAATTTTCCTCATGTGGATGTAATTGCCGTGAAGCATAGGCACACTAAAGAAGAACCTCGAGCAGTCCGAGCAAGAGCTCGGGCGTTCTAAGAAGCAGCTCGAGGACAAGGAAGGTAAGAAATACCTTGTTTAAAAAAGTGCAATTGCAAAAAAATGACAGGATTATCGTGGCTATTGTAGGGGCCACGTCTGAGGTGGCGACCCTTAAGCAAGCACTGCTCGAGGCCGAGAAGAGGGCGGCCACGGAGCGCACTGAGCGGGAGAAGTATGAGGCCCAGGTTGGCAAGGTGCGGCAAGAGCTCCACGCTCTCATGAAAAAACATGAGAGTTTGGAGCTTGACTCAAAGACACGAGCGTCCGAGCTCGCGGTGGCTATTAAAAATGCCAAGGCTGAATCCCAGAAGACCCTCCAGGAGTTGGATGCGGTGGAAAAGATAGAGGCGGGTAAGGCATTCTTTATGCAAAGCAAACACATAAACGTGAGTTACTTGTTACTTACCCGAATCCGGAGCTCTCCAGGAGCGTTCGCAGATCTTCCCCGTAGCGTGTCTGATGCCGCCGCATTCTATTGAGCCAAGGAGGGCAGCTCGGCAGAGAAGGTGTTCTGGTCTCAGTATGCTGAGGCCGGACACCCTGTGCCCCTGAGCGACCAGCTGAAGCAACTGGTCGAGCTCCATAAGGCGGCCGAACAGGCCATGAAGGGCCTCATAGTTCGGTTGTGGCCTGGAGAGGCTCTGCTTGGGAGCTATTTCGGGCTGGTGCAGCGACTGGTGGGGGCCTATCCAAGGCTCGAAGTCATCAAGCGCTCCATCTGCATTGAAGGTGCCCGTAGGGACCTTGCCCGTGCTAAGGTGCACTGGGGCAAGCTGGATGCTGAGAAGCCTGTGAAGGACGGGCCACCGCCGGGGAAAGAGCATCGCAAGCCCGAGAATTATTATAAGGATGTTCTGAAGGGTGCCTGCCTTATGGCGGATGAATGTTCCAAGGATGTAATTTTTGAGTAAAACTCGCTCGTTTTGTCCTTTGCGCTGAAAACTTGTTCATATGCGCTAAGCAATGCTGTTGGAATTTAAAATATTACCTTCTGTGCGGTTGTTTATCAATTCTGAGAGATGGCGAGTCGTCGGCTTCTGCCTCCGTGCCGCTAGTGCTGGGGTGTTCGGGGATAAACCTGAGCGCTTCTTTTCCCATGTTTGGGTCCTTCGAGGGAGGCGCTCAGCACAACGAACGAGGCAATCGGACTATAATGCGTGAACACTCTCACTTAGCCATAGAATTCTATAATTTTAAATTTCGGCGAAGCCCCTGGTATTCGGAAGACTGAGTTTGGGGCGCTATCCACGCCTTGGCCGGACGGAGCCGACTCCTCGCTCTAAGCGGCATAAGTCTTTAGGGACTCAAAAAACCTCTCGAATAGCGACCAGCTCTCGCTTCATCATGACAGTCAGTTTTAGCTTTCTGTACTGAGGTGCTCGACCCAACTCAACTGGGGCACAATCACAGCAGTTCTCCTAGTGCTACCTTAGCCGACATAGCGGAACGTAAGGCACCAAAACATAGGAGCCGGGCAAACCCAACTATTGACCCAAGACATGATTCGGAGCCAATGCATATAATGCTATAAGTTCGGGGTACCGCACTTGTTAAAGTGTTCGAACTTCTCACACCATATTGAGGGGTACTGAAGCCCCTGGCGTATTTTGGCCGTACCAAAGTGTACGGGTGCAACATGTCGTTAAGGAACATCTATTTGTAAAAAAAGAGTAATGCAAAAATAGACAAAAGATATGCATTGTTTATTAAAAAGGGGTTGCGATCAAAGCAGAACAATACAAATAATGCGATAAGCAAAAGGTTTGACTATTTAACATGTCCGTTCCAGGGGCAGGCTGCGAAATGGTATGTGAAACAGGTATACTGCTCGTGATAGAGACCACCTGGGAGTTCCGTAATACGGCATGGCTTGTCTGCTTCCCTGGTTCTTGCATCGTTTGTGCGGCAATTGAACTGCCGAACAGGCCTTCCGAAGAATGGAGTCCTGGAAGTAAGAGAAAATTAAAAAATCAGCAGCCCCTGGTGCGGTTTAAGCCATGTTTTGGGCGTGCCGTGATGGTGCCCCTCCCCCTGTACCCATGGTATTTCTAGAGCGTAGTTATGTATGCGAAGCACTAGTGTCGCATTTTTGCGAGGGCTGGGGTTGGGGCCGCATTACTACGCCTGCTCGGAACGTGCCAAGCGGTCTTGTTGTAGGTTACTCCGGGTGCGCTTGACGGTGTCCGGACGTTTAATGGCCGGACTGGAGAACTGCCTGGAGAGGCTGCTTTGTACTTCCGCTGCAAGGGCCGCCGTGTGCTCCTCCATTCGGAGGGAGCGTTCGGTGTTTCCATTGACCGTAATTACTCCTTGAGGGCCTGACATCTTGAGCTTAAGGTATGCATAGTGCGGTACCGCATTGAACTTGGCAAATGCGGTTCGCCCGAGCAGTGCGTGATAGCCACTGCGGAACGGGACTATGTCGAAGATTAACTCCTCGCTTCAGAAATTATCCGGAGATCCGAAGACCACTTCAAGTGTGACTGAGCCTGTACAGTTGGCCTCTACACCTGGTATTACGCCTTTAAAGGTCATTTTGGTGGGCTTAATCCTCGAGGGATCTATGCCCATTTTCTGCACTGTATCCTGGTAAAGCAGGTTCAGGCTGCCGCCGCCGTCCATAAGGACTCTAGCAAGATGAAATCCGTCAATAATCGGGTCTAGAACCAATGCGGCGAATCCGCCATGACGGGTGCTAGTGGGATGGTCCCTTCGATCAAAGGTGATCGGGAAGGAGGACCATGGGTTGAACTTTGGGGCGACTGGCTCTACTGCGTATACGTCCCGTAACGCGCGCTTCCGCTCCCTCTTGGGGATGTGGGTTGCATATATCATGTTCACCGTCCGCACTTGTGGGGGAAAACCCTTCCGTCCACTGTTGTTCGGCAGCCGGGGCTCTTCGTCGTCATCGCTATGCAGCCCCTTGTCTTTATTTTTGGCATTTAACTTGCCTGCCTACTTGAACACCCAACAATCCCTGTTGGTGTGATTGGCCGGCTTTTCGGGGGTGCCATGTATCTGGCACAAGCGGTCGAGTATTCAGTCCAAACTGGACAGGCCCCTAGGATTTCTTTTGAATGGATTTTTCCGCTGACCGGATTTATAGCCTCTGAATCCGGCATTAACTATCGTATCCTCAGCATTGTCGCTGTTAATGCGGCCCTGCTGCTTGTTGCGAGGCGACCTACCACTACTGTCCCTGGTATCTGAATTACTAGGGTTCTTGGTCATATTGTTGCTACGAGCAAGCCAGCTGTCTTCTCCCGCGCAAAAGCGGGTCATGAGTGTTGTGAGTGCTGCCATAGATTTCGACTTTTCCTGTCCAAGGTGTGATGAGGACATCAATACCATTGTTACACCCACAGCCCCTACTGCTACATATACGGGACCAATTACTAGAGCTCGCGCACGCCAATTAAATTATCAGGTACTTTCGTTTCTTGGTAATGATTCTAATGTTCATGAGAATATGATGCTGCCTAAATTGGATACATTTGTTTTGCTTACAAATGAAGGGCCTAGCTTGGAGAAGGATGAACATTGGAGCAAGAACAAGCATGGAGATGATGCCATGCGCAAGGGGAACAAGAACGGAGTTACAAGTGATGATTTCAGGACTTTGAAGCCACCATAATGGGTGCATGAAGCCATGGACGAAATATACAAGATGCCACTTCATAAATTTCGTCCCGAGGCTATTATAGGTGCTGCGTCACCTTTTTATTGGGCCAGGCCCATGTAATTTCGAAATACATAAGTATAGGCAATTTTTAGAGTCCGTATGTGTGGGGAAACAAGAGATAGGGTTGATTTCGGACCCCTCCACCAAGGGCCACGAAATTCCCCCTCTCTTCCTCCATATATACAGCCCTTAGGGCACCGTTTAGACTTTGGGTTTTGTTTAGATTAAAAGTTCGCCATAGCTGCAACTTCGCGTACTTCGCTTGTGTTCAACGACCAGACAAAGGCGTCACAGAACCCCACCTTGATCAATAAAGCTTTCATCTTATATTCGCAATATCCAGATTGCAATCTTAGTTTCTTGCTTGTTCTTCGATTGCTCGCAGGAAACAGACCCTCGTGGTCAGGTTGATCATGCTCCGGCGTGGTCAATAACCTCTCGGAGTTGGTTTAGCGATTGCTAAGGCGCGACGTCCTCGCACGTTCGTAGTCGTATCGTCAAAGTTGACTTCCACCAAAGCGATATCCATCATCTCATCGAAAGACGGGACACCTTTGCCTATATCAAGTGGTATCAGATTTCCAGGTTGCTCGGTGAGATTTTACAGTTTTTCATAGTTTAGATCGAGTCTGTTCTTCATACCTATAGTCCACGAAAAAGCCAAAAAAAAATTAGGGTTAGTTCATCCCATCCGAACCAATCTGAGCCTTGCATAATCTTTTCTGTATTTGCTTTGTTGAATTTGTGGTTGCATCGTCGTGTCCAGTTGCTGGTCTTAGCGTCTAGTCTTTTAGAGTTTCGAGTTCTGTTCACAGGTTGTCACGTCGCCGCTGCCATATATCACCACCGCATCTTCATCGTCGCTGTTGCCATATACCACTACCACATATTCACCGCCAATCCGAATCCATATACGCCACCACATATCCGCCGCCATCACGCCAATCCGAGTTCACCTGCAACATATATCCGCCACCTGTCCGTGTTCAACCAGATTCATCTCCGCCACCAGTCCGAGTTCCACCAGATTCATCTCCGCCACCAGTCCGAGTCCAGTAATTGTTGCATTGTTCTCGATTTCCATATCACGCGATACTCCGAGACGTGACAGAGAAGGACTCCCCAACTTCCGAGCCATCCGCAGAAGAAAAATAGTTCCAATTTCAAAAAAAAAGTGCAAAAAAAAGAGAAAAAAAAATTCAGAGTGTGCTCCTCCCTTGTTTACGTGCCGCGCCGTGATTTTGTTGGTGTTCTAGGCTCGCGTCTCTAGCACAGTCTAGCCTAGGACCAGCACAATACCGTTGTTGAGCGTTTATTCAACTTTGCATCTCTGAATTGATTATTGCTGACCCTTTTTGCTACCATATTATAAGCCTTCCCAGCTCCACATACATCTACGTCGTGCGTTTGACTCTCCCTAGTAATCGCTCTATCCAAGCTTTGAGAGTTTTGACTACAACGGTTGCCGATCACCGCCTGTTGCTGGGTAAGAACTGGTAAGAATTTGAGTTTTGCTTGACGGATTTGTGACACCCACCACCACCACTTGTTCGTAGTCTGTAGGATCATATTCTTGTGTGTTTATATTGCTGCTAACCATGCCAGGATCACAAGCCGACGAGATTGACTGGGAGAATTTATCGAACAAGGAGCTTCATGATAAGTTTCAGCAAATGATGACTGAACAGGTGCAAGATGTGCTGAACAATTTTGAAGAGGCCATGGAGAAGATCACTGGCCTTGAGAAGACGTTCGAAACAAAGCTCGATAACAAGTTTAATGAATTGCTCGCGCGTCTTCCACCACCACCACCCGCTGCACCTAACGCACCTCTCCAACAACAACAACGACTACCTCCACGTCGCGAAACAGACCTCCGCCGAGCAAGCCGTGTTCCTCTTGCGTTTGGCCAAACTGTTGGTGCTGTTGTTGATACTTCTGTGGCTCCTGCTGCTGATGCGGAGGAGGATGCTTATGTGGGAGATTATGAGGATGAGGTTGATCAAAATCAGCACTACATGCAGCCACCTGTACCACCACCAGCAGGTCGACCTCAGGTATATATTCGTAATGGTAGGCCTGCACCACCACCTCAGGTACGAGATGATGTCCATATTCCTAAACTGAAATTGAATATTCCACCATTTGAGGGTAGATATGTTCCTGATATATATCTTACTTGGGAGTTAGAAACTGAACAACGATTTACATGTTTACAATATCCTGAGGAGAGACGAGTTGCTGCTGCTGTTTGTGCTTTCACTAGTTTTGCATGTGTATGGTGGTCTGAACATTGTAGATTATATCCTATTCCAACTACTTGGGCTGCTTTGAAAACTGCTATGCGTACGCGTTGGGTTCCACCATATTATCAACGTGAATTGCTTCAAAAATTGCAGCGTTTAAGACAAGGGAAAAATTCTGTACAAGAATATTATCAGGAATTACAAACTGGCATGATTAGATGTGGTATTGTTGAGGAGAATGAAGCTATGCTTGCACGTTTTCTGGGTGGATTAAATAGAGAGATTCAGACCATTCTAGACTATAAGGAGTATACTAATATCACTCGTTTATTCCATCTTGCTTGTAAAGTTGAACGTGAAGTGCAGGATAGACAAGCATTGGGGCGAACTAACTTTTCTGCAGGCCGACCTTCATCACGGACACCACGTGCATCTTCTACTTCAACTGCACCAGCACCTCCATCCGGTGCCACCTCCAGCCGTGATACAAGAAAACAGGCACAACCACCATTATCTGCCAAGAGCGCACCTGCGGGGCCTGCACAGCGTTCTTCTTCTTCCATGGCATCAACAGGGCACACAAGTGATATTATTTGTCGTCGTTGTAAGGGAGGAGGTCATTATGCGAGAGAATGCAAATCTCCGCGTGTGATGATTGCTACCGCGGATGGTGGATATGAGTCTGCTAGTGACTATGATGAGGAGACTTTGGCTCTTATTACACGTGAAGAACATGGTGGAGATGATTCTGATCATGATACGCAATACATGGCTCCTGAAGACGCTGACAGGTATGAATGTTTAGTTGCTCAACGTGTTTGAGTGTGCAGATCACACAAGCTGAGCAAAATCAGAGGCACAATTTGTTCCATACCAAGGGAGTTGTGAAGGAACGTTCTGTGCGCGTCATCATAGACGGAGGGAGCTGCAACAACTTGGCTAGCATGGAGATGGTGGAGAAGCTTTCTCTCACCACAAGACCACATCCACATCCTTACTACATCCAATGGTTCAACAATAGCGGCAAGGTTAAGGTAACACGTACTGTTCGTGTGCATTTTAGTATCTCTACATATGCTGATTATGTTGATTGTGATGTGGTACCTATGCAAGCATGTTCCTTATTACTTGGTAGACCATGGCAATTTGATAAAAATTCTGTACACCATTGTAGAAACAATCACTATACTCTTGTTCATAAGGATAAAAATATTACTTTGCTTCCTATGACTCCTGATTCCATTTTGAAAGATGATATTAATAGAGCTAATAAAGCAAAACAGGAGACGAATAAGAGTGAAAATCAGATTGTGGCAAAAGAATTTGAGCAACAAATGAAGCCTAATAATAAACCATCTAGTGTTGCTTCTGAAATTAAATTGAAAAGTGCATGTTTATTTGCCACCAAATCTGATATTGATGAGCTAGATTTCAGCAAATCTGTTTGCTATGCTTTTGTGTGCAAAGAGGCATTATTTTCATTCGAGGACGTGCCTTCCTCTTTGCCTCCTGCTGTCACTAACATTTTGCAGGAGTTCGCTGACGTCTTTCCACAAGACGTGCCTCCGGGATTACCGCCTATTCGAGGGATTGAGCATCAAATTGACTTAATTCCCGGTGCTTCACTGCCAAACCGTGCACCATACCGTACCAATCCAGAGGAGACGAAGGAGATTATGCGTCAAGTACAAGAGCTTCTCGACAAAGGTTATATACGCGAATCCCTTAGTCCTTGTGCTGTTCCTATTATTCTAGTGCCGAAAAAGGATGGTACATCACGTATGTGTGTTGATTGTAGAGGCATTAATAATATTACTATTCGTTATCGTCATCCTATTCCTAGGCTAGATGATATGCTTGATGAATTGAGTGGCTCTACAATATTCTCCAAAGTTGATTTGCGTAGTGGATACCATCAAATTCGTATGAAATTGGGAGATGAATGGAAAACAACATTCAAAACTAAGTTTGGATTATATGAGTGGTTAGTCATGCCTTTTGGGTTAACTAATGCACCTAGTACTTTCATGAGATTAATGAACGAAGTTTTACGTGCTTTCACTGGACAATTTGTGGTAGTTTACTTTGATGACATATTGATTTATAGCAGATCTTTGGAAGAACATTTGGAACATTTACGTGTTGTTTTTATTGCTCTACGTGATGCACGTTTGTTTGGTAACCTTGGGAAGTGCACCTTTTGCACCGACCGAGTATCTTTTCTTGGCTATGTTGTTACTCCACAGGGAATTGAAGTTGATAAAGCCAAGATTGAAGCTATTGAGAGTTGGCCGCAACCCAAAACGGTCACACAAGTGAGGAGTTTTCTTGGCCTCGCTGGATTCTATAGGCATTTTGTGAGAGATTTCAGCACCATTGCTGCACCTCTCAATGAGCTTACAAAGAAAGATGTGCCTTTTCTTTGGGGTACCGCACAGGAAGAAGCCTTCTCGGTATTGAAAGATAAGTTGACACATGCTCCTTTACTCCAACTTCCTGATTTTAATAAGACTTTTGAGCTTGAATGTGATGCTAGTGGAATTGGATTAGGCGGTGTGTTACTACAAGATGGCAAACCTGTTGCATACTTTTCTCAAAAATTGAGTGGGCCTAGTCTGAATTATTCTACTTATGATAAAGAATTATATGCTCTTGTTCGGACTTTAGAAACATGGCAACATTATTTATGGCCCAAAGAATTTGTTATACATTCTGATCATGAATCTTTGAAACATATTAAAAGTCAAGCTAAACTGAATCGTAGACATGCTAAATGGGTTGAATTCATTGAGACTTTTCCTTATGTCATTAAACACAAGAAGGGAAAAGAAAATGTTATTGCTGATGCATTGTCTGGCCGCTATACTATGCTTTCACAACTTGACTTCAAAATATTTGGTTTGGAGACCATCAAAGATCAATATGTGCATGATGCTGATTTTAAAGATGTAATGCAGAATTGTAAAGAAGGAAGAATGTGGAACAAGTTCATCGTTAACGATGGATTTGTGTTTCGTGCTAACAAGCTATGCATTCCAGCTAGCTCCGTTCGTCTTTTGTTGTTGCAGGAGGCGCATGGAGGAGGATTAATGGGACACTTTGGCGTGAAGAAGACGGAGGACATACTTGCTACACATTTCTTTTGGCCAAAGATGAGACGGGATGTTGAGCGTTTTATTGCTCGATGCACTACATGTCAAAAAGCTAAGTCACGACTCAATCCTCATGGTTTACATATGCCTTTGCCTGTACCTAGTGTTCCTTGGGAGGATATATCTATTGACTTTGTTTTAGGTTTACCTCGAACAAAGAAGGGGAGGGATAGTGTATTTGTTGTCGTGGATAGATTCTCGAAAATGGCACACTTTATACCATGTCATAAAAGCGATGATGCTATTAATGTTGCTGATTTGTTCTTTCGTGAAATTATTCGCTTGCATGGTGTGCCAAATACTATTGTTTCAGATCGTGATACTAAATTTCTAAGCCACTTTTGGAGATGTTTATGGGCTAAGTTGGGGACTAAACTGCTTTTTAGTACTACTTGTCACCCCCAAATTGATGGACAAACTGAAGTAGTCAATAGAACGTTGTCTACTATGCTTAGGGCTGTTTTGAAGAATAATAAGAAAATGTGGGAGGAATGCTTGCCTCATATTGAATTTGCTTATAATCGTTCATTGCATTCTACTACTAAGATGTGCCCTTTTGAAGTTGTGTATGGTTTCCTACCTCGTGCACCTATCGATTTGTTGCCTCTTCCATCTTCGGAGAAGGTTAATTTTGATGCTAAACAACGTGCTGAATTGATTTTAAAAATGCATGAGTTAACTAAGGAAAACATTGAGCGTATGAATGCTAAATATAAACTTGCTGGAGATAAGGGTAGAAAACATGTTGTGTTTGCACCTGGAGATCTTGTTTGGTTACATTTGCGTATGGATAGATTTCCTGATTTGCGCAAATCAAAGCTAATGCCACGTGCTGATGGTCCCTTTAAGGTGTTAGAGAAAATAAATGATAATGCATATAAACTTGAGCTGCCTGCAGATTTTGGGGTTAGTCCCACTTTTAACATTGCAGATTTGAAGCCTTATTTGGGGGAGGAAGATGAGTTTCCGTCGAGGACAACTTCATTTCAAGAAGGGGAGGATGATGAGGACATCAATACCATTGTTACACCCACAGCCCCTACTGCTAGATATACGGGACCAATTACTAGAGCTCGCGCACGCCAATTAAATTATCAGGTACTTTCGTTTCTTGGTAATGATTCTAATGTTCATGAGAATATGATGCTGCCTAAATTGGATACTTTTGTTTTGCTTACAAATGAAGGGCCTAGCTTGGAGAAGGATGAACATTGGAGCAAGAACAAGCATGGAGATGATGCCATGCGCAAGGGGAACAAGAACGGAGTTACAAGTGATGATTTCAGGACTTTGAAGCCACCATAATGGGTGCATGAAGCCATGGACGAAATATACAAGATACCACTTCATAAATTTCGTCCCGAGGCTATTATAGGTGCTGCGTCACCTTTTTATTGGGCCAGGCCCATGTAATTTCGAAATACATAAGTATAGGCTATTTTTAGAGTCCGTATGTGTGGGGAAACAAGAGATAGGGTTGATTTCGGACCCCTCCACCAAGGGCCACGAAATTCCCCCTCTCTTCCTCCATATATACAGCCCTTAGGGCACTGTTTAGACTTTGGGTTTTGTTTAGATTAAAAGTTCGCCATAGCTGCAACTTCGCGTACTTCGTTTGTGTTCAACGACCAGACAAAGGCGTCACAGAACCCCACCTTGATCAATAAAGCTTTCATCTTATATTCGCAATATCCAGATTGCAATCTTAGTTTCTTGCTTGTTCTTCGATTGCTCGCAGGAAACAGACCCTCGTGGTCAGGTTGATCGTGCTCCGGCGTGGTCAATAACCTCTCGGAGTTGGTTTAGCGATTGCTAAGGCGCGACGTCCTCGCACGTTCGTAGTCGGATCGTCAAAGTCGACTTCCACCAAAGCGATATCCATCATCTCATCGAAAGATGGGACACCTTTGCCTATATCAAGGTGCCGGGCAAGCCATTCATCACGGATATTGTGCTTGAAGGCTGCTAGGGACTCTGCGTCCGGACAGTCGACTATTTGATTTTCTTTGTTAGGAACCGTGTCCAGAATTGCCTGGCCGATTCCTCTGGCTGCTGAATTACGTGGCTTAGATCATCGGCGTCTGGTGGTCGCACATAAGTGCCCTGGAAATTTTCGAGGAATGCGGCTTCCAGGTCCTCCCAACAACTGATTGATCCTGCTGGCAAGCTGTTAAGCCAATGTCGAGCTGGTCCTTTAAGCTTGAGTGGGAGGTATTTGATGGCGTGGAGATCATCGCCGCAGGCCATGTGGATATGAAGGAGATAATCCTTGATCCATACCGCAGGATCTGTTGTGCCATCATATGATTCGATGTTTACGGGTTTGAAACCCTCGGGGATTTGATGATCCATTACTTCATCTGTGAAGCATAGTGGGTGTGCGGCGCCTCTGTACTGGGCTATATCACGACGTAGCTCCAATGAGCTTTGTCTACTGTGTTCGGCCCTACCGGATTTGTGTCCGGCGTGACGGTTATCGTCTCGAGTTGTGGGGCACCCACGCGATCCGTAGATCGATCTTGTTTGCCTTGCCTTGTCCTCCAACATATCTCGCAGGTCTGGCGCATTTTCCTGTGCCTTGGTACGGGGTGCGGCTTGAGTGGAGGGCCGAGAGGCCTCTTTGTCGTGGCCACGAGGTGGCCGGTCGGTCGTATCAAGTGCTTCCTCCTCTAATCGTTGTAGCAACCTGCGCTTTGGGTAGCTCTTGGAGGGGCGTTCGAGTTTATGCTCTTCGGCCGCAAGGACTTCAGTCCATCTATCGACTAGCAAATCTTGATCAGCTCTAAGCCGTTGCTATTTTTTCTTGAGGCTTCTTGCCGTGGCCATAAGCCTGCGTTGAAAATGCTCTTGTTCGACGGGATCCTCTGGCACGACGAATTCGTCATTGTCGAGGCTTGCCTCGTCTTCGGAGGGAGGTATACAATTATCGTCCTCGACCTCTCTGTCTGCCGCTCTCTCATGAGGGCTGGCTTCTCCATCCTCCTGTGCTGAATCTTGTTGGAGGGGGTTTTCTTCGGCACTCTCCGGAGTATTATTATCTCCCGGGCTGGAATCACCATATTTGTTTTGGCGGGATTTTGAGCGGCGCCGCTGACGCCGGCGCTTAGGCTGTTTCTTGGAGGGGTCATCCTCCGCTGTTCCATCGCCATCTCCTTCTTTTGGGGTGTCCACCATGTATATGTCATATGACGAGGTAGCTTTCCAGGGCCCAATAGGCGCTGGTTCTTCATCGTCTCCTGCATCGGCATCCATACCGTCGATGTCTTTGGAGTCGAAGTCGAGCATGTCGGTTAAATCATCGACAGTGGCTACAAAGTGGGTGGTGGGTGGGCTTTGAATTTCTTCATCGTCCGTATCCCAACCTTGCTGACCATAGTCCGGCTAGGGCTCTCCTAATAAAGAGAGAGACTTTAGTGTCTTCAGAATATCGTCGAAAGGCGAGTGCTGAAAGATGTCCGCGGTGGTAAACTCCATGATCGGTGCCCAATCGGATTCGATCGGTAGGGGCGCAGAGGGTTCGTAGCCCGGAGAGGAGTCTGGCTCCTTGGAGTCACGAGTCTCGTGGAGTGCAGGGCTGGTGTTCGGCTCGATCGCAGTTGGGATCGCAGCCCCCGAGGCGGCGTCCAACCATCCATCCTTGATCGGCACAGTTGGCTCCGAATTAAGGGTCAAAGCCGATGCGGGTGTGGCCTCCAGGGCACTGTTCGGCGGCAAAGCTATATCATGCTCGTCGTGACAGTGCGGCACGCTCGGCAGTGGCTCGAATCCATCGAAGATCAAGTCCCCGCGGATGTCAGCCGTGTAGTTTAAACTTCCAAATCTGACCTGACGGCCAGGGGCATAGCTTTCGATCTGCTCCAGATGGCCAAGTGAATTGGCCCGCAATGCGAAGCCGCCGAAGACGAAGATCTATCCGGGGAGGAAGGTCTCACCCTGGACTGCATCGCTATTGATGATCGTAGGAGCCATCAAGCCTAACGGCGACGACACATAGGAACTCGCAATGAAAGCACCAATGTCGGTGTCAAAACCGGTGGATCTTGGGTCGGGGTTCCCGAACTGTGCGTCTAGGCCGGATGGTAACAGGAGGCAAGGGACACGAAGTTTTACCCAGGTTCGGGCCCTCTTGATGGAGGTAAAACCCTACATCCTACTTGATTAATATTGATGATATGGGTAGTACAAGAGTAGATCTACCACGAGATTGGAGAGGCTAAACCCTAGAAGCTAGCCTATGGTATGATTGTTGTTCTGTCTGTTGTCCTACGGACTAAAACCCTCCGGTTTATATAGACACCGGAGAGGGTTAGGGTTACACAAAGTTGGTTACAATGGTAGGAGATCTACATATCCGTATCACCAAGCTTGCCTTCCACGCCAAGGAAAGTCCCTTCCGGACACGGGACGAAGTCTTCAATCTTGTATCTTCATAGTCCAGGAGTCCGGCTGAAGGTATAGTCCGGCCATCCGAACACCCCCTAATCCAGGACTCCCTCACCTGGTTTTTAAATTCTAATAAATCCAAGACTCGTCTAAAATTCATGAAACTTGCTATGCTATCATGGAGCGGCATCAACATGTCGTGGTAATTTTTTTGGCCCATTTGGGGCAGGTTTGGGGATATGCTTCTCTCAAACCAGAGCTTCTCACAACAAGCCTGATGGTTTCGGTAGGGAACGTCCCACCTTTGGGGACGAAACGATATCCATTGCCTCTTATTGCTTTGAAAAAATTTCATGTGTCAACATAAAACAAGAGGAGTGTTGTGTCTATTTTTGGGATTTTTCGGGGTTCGTTTGGACATTTTTATGCATTAATTGAGTTTTCAATGCATTTATGTGCATAATTCAAATTTGAACTACATGCACATGCTCTAATGCATATAAATTCATTGAAAAATCAAATATGTGTCCTTGGTTGCATGCTTACGTCCCATGCAAGAAATGGGAATGAATTTCAAACACCAGGGCACCATTGATTGCCCGCAAAACGTTGAGATACTTTGTTTTTAAATTCCAGTAAATCCAAAACTCGTCTGAAATTCATGAAACTTGGCATGCTATCATGGAATGGCACCCGACATGCTGTGGTATTTTTTGTGTCCATATTGAGAGATGGCGCACTCGAATAACAGCCAACAAAGGCATTTTGAAAAAATAGTTGCCAGTTTAATATCTCAAACGTTTATATAATTCAAATCATGTGCATTCTGTTAACCATTCGCGTGACGCCATGTGTCTTTGTTTTAATGGCTATAGGAGGTGCCGTGCGGACAGCTGCTTGACCTTGACTAAACGGGAGGCGTGCGAGCAGAGTCCGGTGTGCAGGCTGACCGTGAGGCGTGCAAGCTATCCTCCAATGCGCGGGCTCATCAGGAAGCGTGCGAGTTATCCATTGCGCAGGCTCACTGGGAAGCAAGACCTTTGACTTCCATGGCCACCCGCCTTCCTCTCCATTAATGGCGCCCATGCAGCTGTTTAATACGGGCGGCTTGACTGTTCGCTTCCCATTTCCCTCCCTCCCACAGACCTCCACCAATGCCATGGCGCAGAATGATCATCTGCCACTAGTCTTCAAGTTTGGTGAAGTCGACTCCGAGCCGGAGGAGATAGAAAATAAGGAGGAATGGGGCCTCATGGACATGGCCCAGAACGAACTCGCCGTAGTAGTTGCTGCTCCCGCTGAGGCCCAGCTCCCATCCCCGTGCCCGCGCCAGCTACCATCCCCATAGCATTGACGGGCCAGTCGCCGAGCACTATCGCGGAGCTGGAAGCCGTGGGCGTCAGCGAGGTCTCCGCAGAACCGCGCGAGCTCGTGTACATGCCAGTGCCCGTGCACGCCCCTCCACCCACCGTGGCACCGCCCACCGTGCCCCTGCCCGTGCGCGCCCATGCACCCACCGTGGCACCAGTCCCCGTGTGTTTGGCTGCACCCTCCATGCCCGTGCCCGTGCACGTGCCCCCTCAGCGGCATGGGACACTGTCGTCGACCGCTACCTCTCAGCGGCGCCAGTTGCCGTCCTCCCGCTCCCCGCCCGTCGATCGCGCGATGACATGATGTTTGATTTATAAGTGAAGAACATTTTGTGCTGCCTTGAAGACTTCAACAAAGGCATCCCTGAGGACGACAACGACAACGACGGCGCGGTACGCCGCCTCTGCCGCCACCGGAAATAGTTTTTCTGGGGTTTAATATTGTATCTCGAATTCTTGATCATATGAATATAATTTCGAAGTGTGACTGAATGAAAGATATGGTTAGAATGAACTTGCGTTTTTCTCTCTGAATGTACAGACTTATCAAACGATTTTATTTTGAAAAAAACCCGTCAATGGTTTTTAAATATAAAACACTCATCGCAACCATTTTAGTTAGAACACCCATATGCAAACCAACAGCTTCCCCAGGAAGCTAAGGGAAAATGTGCTGAGCCGGATTTGTGCAGCTCTTGATCGCAAATGTTTTAGATAGAAAACCTGTATCCAAAATGGACCTATGGTCTTCCCCCTTAAGTCAAGGAAAAATTCGCGGTGCAGGATTCGTGCATCCCTTCAACACAAACGGTTATTTTGGATGACCCGTGTGCAACCACGTAGAAACAATTGGGTAAGATTTGCATCTGTCATATTGGGTATGTTGCCATTTGTCAAACTGGGAAGATTGACATTTGTTTATCTAGTAACACTGGCATTTGTCAACCTTGAAACACTGCAATTTGTCAAAATATGTAGCTAAAAATCACTAGCACTATCTAATTTTTGTAACTAAAATCACTAGCACTATTCATATGGACACCACTAGCAGGCGTGAGTTGATGGACACATATGCAAATGTACCATTGATTACATACAACAAGTCATCAACCCACAACGACAACGAGGATACATGTTTCATTATACATCATTTCCAACAAAACATTCTAGTAAAGTAAAGTTGTTCTCACACAAGAAATAAGAAAGCGACCAAATGAACTTCAGCTCAACCACTCATCGGCGTTGGAAACGCTTGCTTTGAACCAAAAGTGATTCTATGGGAAGGGCCAGTTACTGTCAATCTCGAGACCAACGCAGGACTGATCATCCAGGCTGAAGCGGCCTATTTCAATACCCATATTGTGATAGCCACGGTAGGGAAGCATAGCAATGTCCGAGGTATAGATATCGTTGCTTCTCATAAATGGTAGTGACGTTGTGTCAACAGCAGCTAGATCGCCTTTCACCATCATTGGATAGTTTTGTCCAAGGAAGAGCGAGTTTCCTCCAAGACTATCAATACTGAACCAGGGAGAAGGTATTGGCGCTAGCACACTAGTATCCATCCCGAATACCCTGTAACGGGTCTTGGAATAAGTCCGGAGAGTGCGACCATGCGAGACAACACCTACTTCCTTAGTAACATTAGTAGTGACTTGTATACAACCAAGAAGAGGTGACCCATTGGAATAAGTTCCCAGGCGCCACTGAGTATATGGGTCCTGCTCATGATCATCACCATCGTCATCTCTGATTGGTTATAAAAATTCAAGTATAGGTGGTGGAATGTTCATAGGACCTTGGAAACACAAGAAGTTTAATTAGTAAAGGTAAACTAGCTAGCTAACCCGCATGCATGTGGATGAAACAATTATAATTACATTGGAAGACAAACGTACCGAAACCATAAGGATTCCATGCAAAAACAATGCCACGAGTGGTGGAAGCAAACACAAGACCCTTGTATTGAATTGCATCACAGTACTCATCCGTGTACAAAAAAATGATTTTTGAGCAATATCCATCGAGTTGTGGAAGCAAGGACGGCAACAAGCTTGTCGAAGATAGCAACAACTTCATAGTTCGTGTAATCCCAAGAGGGGTTGGGAACTCGACAAATTTCTATCTTCCATAGATGACAGTCACCATGATCGTATTTGAACGTACGCAGAATACCAGTGTGCTCAACTTCAGGGCAGTCTGAGATTTTTGGAAGTGGAACCGAGTGACGAGTGTACAAATTCACAAGTTCCCACTCACAGTTGTACCCAATATAAACAACCCAATCTCCATTTGCGCGTGCCCAAGCCTTGAGCTCAAGCAATGTCATCTTCACATCACACGTATCATTATCAGGCGGCATCAAGTTGCACAAGGCGAGGCTTCAGTCGTCCTCGCGCTAGTGATCAGGGTCATGGCAAAGAAGATAGGGGAGATCAACTGCTCCTAGACCCTTGTGTTGCTTGTAATGATGTTATTAGTTGAGTCGAGAATGATCTTGAACGAACCTGCCATGCTAGCTGAGGTGATGACGTCGCACTAATCAATGAGTTCCTCCACCACGTCATCTTTCAGATAGGGGCAAGAATAATAGGGTTGTTTCCGGCCTATTCCCTCCATGGAGAATACAATCGAACAATGGTAGAAGGAAGGGTGAAGGCAAATGGAGGGAGGAAGAGCGTGCGACAATAGTTCCAAATCGAGAGGGAAAGGCGAAGAGGCGATGGACGGTTGCCACGGTACAAGAAGAGGCTAGTGGGGAGCGAACAGTTGCCACAGAGGTCACACACTGATGACAAGGCCGAGTGAACCGCATGTCGTGTATCGCACACACCTTAATCGGGCTGACCGTTTCTTTTGTGTTTCCTAATCACAAACAGTTCATCCGAGTAAACCATATGATGTATATTGCACACACCTTCATATGGTTGCATGTTTCTTTTGTGTTGCCTCATCGCAAATACTTAATTGAACTGAACCGTATGCCCTGCATCGCACACGCAACTAAAATCTGAACCGTGTTTGATGCATCCATCATCGCAAACGTTTTGCAACTTTTTTGACGGGTTTTTACACCACGGTTTGCAATTATTGCATCGCACACAGTTTCGTTGAAGGGTCTCTGATCGTAGTGTCGCGTTAACAGCATCCTGCAATAGTGCATTTGATGTTTGGGGTTTTGATTATATGGGACATTTTCCTTCCTCTAATTGGTATACACATATTTTGGTTGATGTTGATTATGTTACTAAGTCGGTAGAAGCTATTCCAACTTCTAGTGTTGATCATAACACTTCCATTAAAATGCTTAAAGAAGTTATTTTCTCAAGGTTTGGAGTCCCTAGATATTTAATGGCTGATGGTGGTTCACACTTTATTCATAGTGCTTTCCGTAAAATGCTTGCTAAATATGATGTTAACCATTGAATTGCATCACCCTATCATCATGAATCTAGTGGTCAAGTTGAACTTCGCAATAAAGAAATAAAGCTAATATTACAAAAGAATAACAATAGGTCCCGAAAGAATTGGTCTAAAAAAATGGATGATGCACTTTGGGCCTACAAAACAGCTTATAAAAATCCTATGGGTATGTCTCCTTATAACATGGTTTCTGGAAAACCTTGTCATTTGCCTGTTGATTTAGAACATAAAGCATATTGGGCAATTAAAGAACTGAACTATGATTTCAAACTTGTCGGAAAAAAGAGGTTATTTTATATTAGCTCAGTAGATGAATGGAGAACCCAAGCTTATGAAAATTCCAAACTATTTAAAGAAAAAGTTAAAAGATGGCATGACAAAAGAATCCAAAAGTGGGAATTTAAAGTCGGAGAATATGTTCTTTTGTACAACTCTCATTTCATATTCTTTGCAGGAAAACTTCTCTCGAAATGGGAAGGACCATATATTATCGAAGAGGTTTATCGTTCTGGAGATATCAAAATAAATAATGCTGAAGGTATTAACCTGAAGGTGGTAAATGGGCAAAGAATTAAACACTATATCTCAGGTACGCCCATTAATGTTGAAAGCAATATTATCCAAACTATGACACCGAAGAAACACATAAATGAAACCTTCCGGAACAATCCAGAATCATGAAAAAAGAGGAGGTACGTGATACAGTAAGTAAACGGACTCCAAAAATCCGCAAAAATATTTTCTGTCTGTTCTAGAATATTACAAAAATTAGGAAAATAAGAAACAACCAGGAAGGCAATCATGGTCGGCACAAGACACCAAGGCGCGCCTGGTTTGCCAGGCGTGCATAGGTGGGTTGTGCCCACCTCAGTTACCTTCCAGACTCCGTTTTTCTCTCGTTTACTTGTTTCCTAAGATAAAAAAACCTTTATATACCCCCTGAACCTATTGACCACCGGATCATGGAGAAATCTTCTATTCTTCTTTCTAGTTGTTTTCTGACAGATCTAGATCGCCATGGCCGCTCTGAGCTCCTCCAAGGACATGTTCTTCAAGAGGGTAATCAACTCCTACTTGCCGGAGGTGTTGAAGCACCCTCAAACCGTTGAGATGCATGAGAGGGTGCTCCACATTCAGGATGTTTAGGGACCCAAAGGGAAGGGGGCCGTGGAGGCCAAGCTCGAAGCCATGGAGCAAGAGGTCTTCAAGTGCAAGGGGATGGTGGAGCGCAGACTCAATGCTAATCACCTCATGATTACGGATCTCACTCGTGATCTCAAGGTGGATGACCGGGCCATGAAGGACCTCATCTTCTCCCTCACTGAGCAAATGAACTTTATGCAAAATCCAAATATATTATCTCCAAAACCAAGTCTTTGAATATGAGGCAAGGTTTAAAGGTATGAATTTGGCTGCCAGTTGCAAGACTCTCGAGACTTGTTCTTCCTCTTTTGATGGAGAGCCACTACCATTGAAATTGGAGGATCAGCTCGCTACTACCTGATCACCACCACCTTCTTCTTCACCACCAAATGAGACTTGAGTTCAAGGTATGGGCACTCGCCTTGGCTTGTCCCAAGCTTGGGGGATGTGCCCGGTATCGTATCACACCACTATCTTTGCCTTTATCTATCTTAGTTTGATCTTTGGTTATCTTTTGAATTAGTTGAATAAAAGTTTAGTTCAATCTTTTTAGAGTGTTTGCTTAGCCATCTATCTATCGATGTAATCATGTGCGAGTTATATAATAAAGTTTGGTTGAAGTTTTACTTTCTTTACTTCTGTGTTTCAATAAAAAAAAGGAAAATAAATGAAAAAGATCATACGCTAATCTTATGGTAAGTAATGACATAACATAAGGAAAAGTATCAGTGGTAAAATTTATTGGAGATTGACAAACATAGCATTGGTCAATGATGCAATTCATGAAATAATTAATAAGTAAAGAAAAGTTTCACATGCAAATATACTATCTTGGACATATTTTATGATTGTGATCCCCATCAAAATAGTATATACCAAAATTATTGACAATGTACAAGGAAGACAACGTAAAGAATTATGCTTCCTCCCTACCTTTGCTAGCCAAAAAATTCGGCACTAAGTAGAGATACTACTTGTGCATCCAAAAACCCTTAAAGCCAATTCTTGTTTTAAGAGTCCACCATACCTACCTATGGATTGAGTAAGACCCTTCAAGTAAGTTTTCATCAGTGCAAAGAGGAAATAAAATTGCTTCCAAATGTGTTGGATCATTTAGTGTAAGAGAAAAACCCTAGTTTATGTGCTGCTTCGTAAGTGACCGATTTGGATCCAAAAGTTTAGTGCTATGGTTAGATTTTATCTTAATATATTTCTTGTAGTTGCGGATGCTTGCGAGGGGGTTAATCATAAGTAGGAGGTTTGTTCAAGTAAGAACAACACCTAAGCACCGGTCCACCCACATACCAAATTATCAAAGTAGCAAACACGAATCAAACCAACATGGTGAAAGTGACTAGATGAAATTCCCGTGTACCCTCAAGAACGATTTGCCTATTACAAGAAACCTTTTTGGCATGTCCTTTGCCACAAAAGGATTGTGCTACCTTGTTGCACTTTACTCACCGTTACCGGTACTAGCTCATTACAAATTATCTTGCTATCAAACTATCTGTTACCGACAATTTCAGTGCTTGCAGAAATTACCTTGTGGAAAACCACTTGTCATTTCCTTCTACTCCTTGTTGGGTTCAACACTTTTACTTATCAAGAGGACTACGATTGATCCCCTATACTTATGTGTCATCATGGAGCTCCAGCGACGAGGTCCGGGGAGGCAACGACTGGTGGCGGAGATCACGGATCCGTTGTAGGAGCTCCGACGAGGGGGAGGTTGATGGCGGAGATCACGGATCCGTCGAAGGAGTTACGGCGAGGGGGAGGCAGCTTGCAGGGACCCCGGACCCGTCGAAGGAGCTCTAGCAAGGGGGAGGTGGGAGGCGGGGATCACGACCCCGATGAAGCAGCTCCAGCGAGCAGGAGGCTGGTGGCATGGATCACAGCCCCGGCGAAGGAGCTCCGGCGAGAGGGAGGCTGGTGGCGTGGATCATAGCCTCGGCATTGCTTTTCCAATGAGGAAGAAGATGGCGGTGGTGGATCTGCCGGCGGCCAGTCACGGCTCCGCGGCCTCCCTCGTCCCGGCTGACGTTGTCGCTCACTCGTCCCAGACGGCTGCCTCCGGCGGTACGAGGTGGGTTAGGTTGGGGTTGGTCGGGGAGTTTCTTGTGTAGGCGCGTCGCGCCCTTATAGGGCCAAGGGGTAACATAATATTATTCTTTTACTAGTAATCGAATAGTCTATATATACATACATATATATATATATATATATATATATATATATATATATATATATATATATATATATATATAGGAAAATGGGTTAGTACTCCCAGGGCTACATACTCCCAACTCCATCCACAATTGATCATTGGTCCACGCGGGTATCATTCTTCAGACCTATTAGTAGTACTAAATAAGTCAGTGCCTAACAAACTAAATACCTGTATACCGATTTTGTAGGAGCTTTCCGTCTAATCCTCTCATCCATATTCCACGGCGGCGGTGACAACAACTACATGCAGAAGTGGCGGCGACGACGGATGTAACCTGCGCTTGTACTGGACGGCTGGCCGTGACTCCGTAGTTAGGCCGACTCGCCCGATGTCGAAGCTAACCCATGCTTGGCCCGGCGGCTTCAATCGCTGAACACATGCTTGATTTTCTGGCGATTTGATTCATTGGATGGGGCAGCGTGCAACTCATCTCGTGGCCATTAACATGCAAAGGATTTGTCATATTGGTAAGTGAGCAGATCGTTAATTACTTGATTAGTTGATTTCAGCCGGCGAAAGTGAGCTGGTCATTTCCTTTGGCATCTCATCTGGTGATGGATAAGTACTGCCAAGGTTTCCATCGATTGTAGCACATCTAATGCACGTACGTTGCATCTTCTGCACTTTCTTTTTTCATTCTTCTTACTGAGTTTCCTTTTATTAGTTGCCTCTAAGCTTGACAGGTTGGATTCATGAGTTGGGATACTAATCTCATCATACACGACTTCATATGAGGCGACTGATTCGATCCAACCCGGTTTTGATAGGTGCAGCGCGCCGGTCATCATCCAACAAGCCCGCGGCTACTGAATGTCGATGTGACACACCTCTGGGCCGTGGGCGACGACGCCTTCCGTCACACGGATTACTGCAATGCTCTGACGGACGTCGAGGACCACAATCGCATTGATTCGACCATGTTCCTCTAATTCTAATTTACGTTCGTGGCACCACATACTAGGATACCAGATCTAGATGCTTGGAACTAAATTGTAATCTTTTTCATGGATTATACTTCATTTAATCCATGTATTTTCTTAAGAAATTACATTCCTTCCGCAGCAGTATATACCTATAAGTTATAAACTCCACCATGTAAAAAAATATAGTATACATTTATTAGAAAAATGTGGTATGTACTAACTAAATAAAGCAGTATATACTGTCAAACGAAATTAGTATTAACTGACTTGCAAAAATGTATATTGCCTAAAGAAAATGTACTAGTATATATTGAATCATAAAAATAGGTACATACTCACTCTTTAATAAACTATCCTTTTGATTTCTAATGTAGTATATGTACTCGTGATCTAATCAGCGTATATTACTTGGTCGTCAATTTATATAGAGAAGATTCAGTACAATCATATCTACTTAAAATTAGTACCTTATGTACAAGTACTTTCGATGGTAGAATTACACTACCAAGAGGAGAAATAAAAAAATAGTGTCAACTACTGTGACCAGTTCCAGAAATGGGGTATACCGCATCACAAAAAAAATTATGCACTTCAGTGCAAAATATGTGGCATATACTCCATAGATGAGAAGCGGTATATACCCTGTTGAAAATATGTGGTATATACTTCATGCCAAATATGTGTATGTACTACATCGCAAAATCGAAATGGTATACTCTATTACAAAAATATTATATGACTTCCTAAAAAATATTAAATGCAAGCTAATAAATTGCTATATACCACATGTAAGGGCAGTACTTACCTTGAAGGAGGATATATACTGGTATACACTACGTGGAGTATGTGGCTTACGGCCTCAACAAAAAAAATCCTGTTTTCGAATGACAGGAGCACCACAAAATATCGTTCCTTAATTACAGGATCAAGTTATGCATGCAGACGCTAGCTATTGCATGGATCCTCTTTCTTTTATCAGTCGGTTTGCTCGCTTGGGTATATCCATTCTGAAGGACATGTTAAGCGGTGGGAGTATGTACTCCTGGAGTATAAAAGAGGAGTCCTATATATATATATATATATATATATATATATATATATATATATATATATATATATATATATATATATATATAAACACTATTGTGATCACGGGATGAGAATAATATTCTGATAACTACCTGACCTATCCCAGCTGTAGTAGTTGAACTTCCCCCAGTGCTAGGTCGGACTTCCATGAACATTGTCCAAATGGGGATTGCGATATACCGTTGGAAAGCTATGGACACGAGTATCATGATCTAAGCTCAACTTTTGGCAAAATCTAAGCGGAGTTTTGAAAACCATTTTTTCTTCATACAAAAATATGAATCATATTTTCGACCTCATTTCTAAACCGTTTATCATAATGAGGCAAATAATATGGCATTGGAAACCTGCTGCAAATACGCTCCATCCACATGTAGAAAGTTTTCGCTAATTCCCTATGGTTAAAGAGTAATTTGGAAAATCACAAAATTTCACAAACCGAACAACCAAGTTCGTATTTTTGATAAAATTTCTAAGCGGCTAATCCAATTGAGGCAAATGATATGGCGTTGAAAATCTTATGAAAATGTGCTTCTTTTTCATGTACAAAGTTTTTTTTTCTAATTTTGAACGGCTTAAGAGTAATTTAGAAAATGGTCCAAGTTCCACCATATTTGTATTTTCAAGTTAATTTTTTAACCCTACGTCAGAATGCAACAAATGATATGGCGTTGGAAAGCTTGAAGAAATCCAAAACTTTTTGGTATATAATGTGTCTCCCAATTTCTTACGGTTTTAAGTCAATTTTGAAAATGGTTAATAAATTTTTTGTCATAATGTTTGCAAACTTTGTCGGAATGGGGAAAGTAATATATCGTTGGATAGATATCAAAAATATGAAACTTTTTCGTATATAAAGTTTTCTCTAATTCCCAGCAGTTTTCAAGTAATTTAGAAAATGGCGAGATCATGATTTCTGCCTTCATTGTGAAAGGAAATACACTGCGTGAAGTAGTTGAACTACTGGGGCATGTCTGTTTGAACTTCACTCTATTTTTGACGTCTTTTTTTTGCCCGTAATTCCCAAACCACTTACTAGAATTGAGCAAATGATGTACCGATGGAAAGCTATTGATGTACCGATGAACTTCACTCTATTTTTGACGTCTTTTTTTGCCCGTAATTCCGAAACCACTTACTAGAATTCCCAAGCATGCAACTTTCCCGTGTTGATCAGTTTTTCATAATCGCGATGGATCAAAAGAATTTTTTGAATGCATAAAAACGTGTTTTAAACGGTATACATGAAAATTTTAAACCATTCATCAAAATGTAGCACATAATATAACGTTGGGAAGCTTATGAATAGCAGCAAGTTTTCATGTAGACAGGTGTTACAAATTCGTTGTTGTTTGAGAGAAGTTTTTAAAATGGAAAAACAACATTGTTTTTTTTCCTTTTTTTAACATGTAAATGAACGACGGACGTCTCACACATGAGTTTGGAACTATCCTAGAAGGAGCACGTGAACTTCTTACAACAAACCTTTTTAAGCTTTTTTTCAATTCTTATATTCTTATCTGAAACGCA
Source organism: Triticum dicoccoides (assembly GCF_002162155.2). Classification (NCBI taxonomy): domain Eukaryota; kingdom Viridiplantae; phylum Streptophyta; class Magnoliopsida; order Poales; family Poaceae; genus Triticum; species Triticum dicoccoides. The sequence goes on along the minus strand of NC_041382.1, from coordinate 305,210,479 downwards.
TTCCGTGTAGTAGTTGGACTTCCCGTTGAATTCCCATAAACTTCTCTCACACATTTTTGTTCAACCTCTCTCACAAGAATTTTTGAACTTTCTCGTGCCGAGCACTTCAACTTCTAGCAACAAAACTTTTGGCCTTTGCTTTTTCATTCTTTTTTTTGTACAAAATGCACACTGTATAGTACGTGAACTTCTGGCAGTTATCAATCTAAACTTCTCCCGGTTACGTGAAAATATCTAAGTTTTTTATAAACATTGAACCGGTCTACCCTTTTTATTTTAACTTCAATGTGTATTTTTAGAAATGTGAAAATTGGATGTTTTTTAGAAACATCAAACTTCTTGGTGTTATTCATTAGTAATGTGAAAAGTCCTAGTTATGTAATAAATATCGAACTGCTCAATTTTTTGAAGTTGAACTTCTACTCCCTCCGTCCTTGAAAGTGTGTACTTCCAATTTTATTGGAGGGTCAAACTATCTCAAAATTTGACCGAGTTTGTGCAAAAATATGTCAATGCTTGTGAAACCAAATAAGTATATGATGAGAATATATTTTATCATGAATTTAATGATACTAATTTGAGGGCATAAATGTTGGTCTATTATTGTATAAATATAGTCAAACACAAAAAAGTTTGACTTTCCAACAGAGATGGCAGTACACTTTTTCAATGATGGAGGGAGTAGGTCTTATTTTTAAAAAAAGGAAAATTCTGTTTTTATAAACTTTTTGAACTGCTTGGTTTTTTCAATTTGACCTTATTGATATTGTAATAAACATTGAACTTCCACATTATTTAAATTTGAACCTCTAGGTTTTTTTGTAGAATGGGGAAATTCCATTTTTCTCTATAAATTTTGAGCTGCTCTATTTTTTAATTTCGCCTTCTTGGGTTATTCTTTAGTAAGGAAAAGAAATCACAATGTAGTAATAAGCATTGAGTCGCTCCGCTATTTGTATTTGAACTTCTATTTTTTTAACAATAAAAACACCTTTTTAGGTTTTATTTTCCTTTTAGTAATGAAAAAAACTCAATAATTTATCGTAAATATCGAACTTCCTTCTCTTCTCTATTCTTTCTTCGTTCTACATGAGAAAATGTAGTTTTTCTCATTTTTGTGTACTAATCACACACAGGCACATCACATCCACAAATTTTTTTGGTAGTCAAATGAAAAAGGTTATAGTTCCACATGCATAAACAATCGAACTTCCACAATATTTTTAGCATAATACATGAACTTCTCATGTACAAAATTGTTTTGTCTCCGATACTAGTGGGTGGAGCCTCACAAGTGGCGGCGCACATTTTTGGGCAGGCGAGAGGAATAATGGTGATGTCGGGGAAGGTAGGATTCAGTCATCGCTGCAGTCCACACACCTCAGCATGGACTTCTTGGTTTTATTACTTTTAGTAGTAACAAAAAATCCTTAGTTTTATTTTAATAACCTTCAGACCGTTGTGTTTTTACGCCTCGGGGACGACCATGCAAACATTAGGAATTAGGAACATGTACTTTTCAGTACATCTTCTTAGAAATGCACCTTTTTACTCTATGCGAACTTCAAGTTTTTTTTATACATGAACTTTTTTCTCCACGTGAATTTCGTACAGGGACTTTTTATTGTGTTACAATTTTTCGAACTTTTTCTTTTCTTATATTTGAACTTCTTTCTCTTTATCTTATATACAAGAAAAAAGAAAATAAAACCACCCATTTATTATCATATGAACTTTCTAGATTAAAAAATTGAACTTCTAAATTTTTGTTTCATGAATTCCTTGGTAGTAATACATGAACTGCTCGACACGACAATTTCTAAGTTGCAAAACATGCACAAAAAGAGAAGAAGGGAAGATGTAAAATGAGTGTGCAAAAACTATAGAAATTTGGGGATAATTTGAGCATAAGAATTAGCGGTAAAAAGGCAGTGCACGCTTACAAACAATATTCTCAAATGACCTGGCCACATAGTAACTACATGCACCCAATCCTTTTACATAAAACTGCACTAACTAATGGCGGACTTACATTTCTTCACCACACATTCACTTCGTATCTTGTCTCACGTTATCCACAAAGTGCTGATGCATTATCTTCTTTATGATTTTCTTCTTCTTCCATGTATTCTCAAACAAGCAACATCTTGATTCAAAAAGCAATCGTAATGGTGGCCAATTTTCTGGAGAAGCTTCCATGCACTCTTCTTATTGCAGCTATTGTTGCCCATCAGGAGAAGCTGACCTACAATGGTGGCCATTTTTCTGGTGGGATTCCGGTGTTGGCTAGTGGGGCAGCCGGGGGTGCTAAAGGCAGGGGCACGTCTAGGTAGCCAAGAGTACGACCGCCAGCAACATGCAGGGTCTACAATAAGGTTGTGCGCGCTGTCATCCATGGGATGTAGGTAGCGACAAGCAAAGCGGTGTCTCCACCAGCAATAATTTTGGATGTAGGTTCACGCACAACTCGCCACCATGGTTGCTAGAGAATTCACATCGAGCTAAGGGGCTCCAGCACAAGAGGTATGAATATACATGAGATATCTTTTTAACATGTTTAGTACATGGAGATCCTAGTATACATAAATCCTTTCAGGCAAATAGCAATTGGCGACATGTCAAAACAAAAAAAAAGTCCCAGCAGAATGCGTGCCACCCATGGTAGCTAACATACTAAAATTTCGAATGAAAAAAAGTTAAGAGGGAATTGGTCTGAGAAGAAGTCTCCCTTCACCAGATTCAGCAGAAGTTGAACTGGACGGTGGGCAGCAGGATCTAGGATGATGTGTTCATGGACAGCCGGCGGCTCTATCATTGAATGGCCCGGGGCTGCGTAGTTTAATGGCTCGGATTACTTTGGGAGGACTCGGGGTGGCCCTACAGAACATATTAGGGTGATGGTACTCTCCACTACCTAGAAGAAAATGCTCTGAAGGACAAAGCACACACACACATAAGAGGAACTACAAATTAGGATTTCTAAATGGTCCTTTGTTTGTAGACATAAAGAAGTTCAGAAAGATCCTCGCACGCAGGCACACACCAGAGGATGAACACACGCATTAGCATATGCATCTCAGTTCCTCACATTATACATGGTTAATTCTTTTTTTAACAACATATGAAATGAATTGTCAAATCAATACTCAGAAATGGGCTCTCTTCTATGAAGTTATAGACCCAATCGTCCATTGTTCTTTTTTTAACATACTAAGATGAACAGGAGAGAAGCAGCCATACCAGAAATACTGAATTTGCAAACAATATTGGAGAAGCAACAAAGTTACCTGTAGCTTTAAACGAGTAGAGTTGATTTGGAAGCAGTGGTGCAGGGGTTCAAGCAAGAGATGACAGGAAGGTCCATTAGAGGCACTGCAGAAGGTCATGCGTGAGGAATGCCAAGGCAGAGAGTGCAGAGGAGAGAGTTGAGGGGCATTGTGTGTTTGGCTAGAGGCCCTGCCGACTGCGTAATGCCCCTGGGTGGCGGCTTCGGGGAGCAAGGGCGTTGGTGTAGGGGGTCGGCGGATCATGGAAGTAGGATGACAGACCCCGGGGGGAGTCAATGGTTGGGTGGGTCAATCTCGCTTTCTCCCGCAAGATCCTCATGCGAGGGCGGCGAGCGGCTCTGGCGTGTTTTAGTAGATGTCAGGAGGATCCCTCGAACTTCCTCCGAATCCAGCCTCGAACTTCTACCGACGAAGCGCCAGCAGTGCTGCGGGAGGAGACCGACGTCAGTGTGGCGGTAGAAGGCTTGTGGCGATGTCATGGTAGGAGGTGTCATCACACTGGATGGGGTGGGTGGCCAGCGGTTATTCTCGGTCTGGGGGTTTTCACCGGCAGCGGCGCCTAGGGTTGGCGGGGCGGCGACGCCTGGGGTCAGGGGCGACGGCGCCTATGATTGTGGGTGGCGGCGGCTGGGTGATCACCGACGATGGGTGGGTTGGTGGTTTCCTGGGCAACAGCGGGGTTCCAGGGGAGAGAGAGAGGTGCGACAGGTGGGGGACGGTTGGTTGGGGATTTTTTTCATCTTCGAGATCTGAGGAACACCTCATCGCTCCCCATATAGGGGCGTTGTTATGAGAATAACTATTCTAATCATGGGATTAGAATAGTGTTACTCTATATATAGGGTGGGTCTATTCTAATCACACCCCTTAGAGCATCTCTAGCAGGCCCCGCATAACGCCGACCCGCAAAACATATTTGCAGTTCATGGAAAGACGGCTCTGTGGGCCGACGCGGATGGCCGTGGAGGCAGACCCTGCAAATGGACACATACAAAAGGATATTCATGGAATATGCTCTTTTATGGGTCGGCTTTGCGGGGTCTGGTCTGGCGCCGCTCCCGCCGGCCCATAAATCTGAAATTTGCACCTCAATTTGACACAAGATAATACATTTCTTTGCTTTTTCAACGGCATTGGATACATAGGACATCACAAAATCTTTGCTAGAATAGCAAGACCAAAGAAAACAAAAACCACAATTACGCATTTTAGAAGATGTCCAGCTTCCATAACTGCTCCCACTAGTTGGACCAATATCTTCTCCATGCATTCGTTGTTGATCTGTGGATTCTTGATTTTGCATTCTTCATTCTTCTTCTTTGGTTCTAAAGAAGTAAAGGTTGCTTCCCCTCTAGGTGCACATGCAGTCGCTTCATTATATTCGATTCTACAAAGGAGTGCACGAACATCTATTAAGTTTCTTTCTATCAATAAATCACTGTACTCGCCTTCCCAAAACCAAAATGAGGATCCATCTTCGTACACACATGACGATGTTTGAAATGAGCTATCGCAATTGAACCAAAGAATGCGGTGCCAAAGCCGAATGAAAACAACACATATCCCGTCGTTTTTCGCATTTGAAGAACACCCATTTGGGGTGCTTCGGCGTGCCCGAAGTTAGCTGCAGCACTGTCCGCGTGCAGTCGTCGCATCGTATGAGCGGCATCGGCGAGCCACAGAGCCGCTACGTGACCGCCTAGCCTAGCGGATGGCCGGTTGAATCCGTGCCGGCAAACCATCAGCGGTGGCGACAGGACAAGCCCCGTACCTGCATGCGTCGATGGGGCTTTATAGGGGCTGTGCAGGATGCTCCCCGACCATTCCATCGCTTGGCATAGCCACCGACGGCCGGGAAAGCCAAATCTGGCCACCCGCGATGAAGGACCGCACATCTGCAAATTTTTTGCCCGCCGGCACTAGAACGGGTGGTGGAGGGCAACCTCGCGCGCGTGGCGGACTTTCGGTGTGATGCCGCCAGCTACTTTCGCCGGAATCGTGGACGGCGGCCCTGCGGCGGGGCGAGGGTGAGAGTGGAGGTGGTAGGTGGGGAAAAGCACGGGCTGAAATG
>NC_041382.1:305173312-305204752 GCF_002162155.2 Triticum dicoccoides | reverse complement strand
CCTACCAGGCCCACCTTCTTCCCCGTTCAAACCCCACCCACCTTCTCAGTGACGCCCCACCTTCCGACCGCAAAGCCAAGCCCCGATCCCAGCGCCACCACTGACAAGCCTCACCCCCATGACCACGGTGCTCCGGCAGCGAACCCAGGCGTCCCCGGTCAAAATGCGCCTCCAATTTGCCCACAGCGCTGGATCCCAAGCGGCCACAGCCCCCCTATCGCCCCGCTCCTCCTTCCAGGAGATTGGATGAGTTGCCACACTTTATTTGGAGATTTGCTGATTTGCCCCATTTTAGTTTAGATTATATCATTTCCCCATTTTCCTTAACCTTTTGATCATTTTCCCTATTACCCGTTTTAATGAATTCTTACTTATTGTAATTCAGAAAATGGACGTGGAATGTCCTTTATGCCCCTATATCAGTTTTGTAATCTCCCAATAATCAAATAGCAGACCAGAGAAATAAGATTGCTATTAATCACCATGCCCCATGTTGTGTGCATTTCAGGACTTCCGCTGCCGGCTGATCGTGTATATCTACATACTGTATATATGTATGCGAGCAACGTCAGGAGTTAGCCTCTAAGAAAACTAGAAAAGCATCGGTTGAGTACTTTAGTCAGCTCTGCACGTATTGGGCTTGTGCCCGTGGCTGCGTATGTGGTTGCAGGTCATCCCCCTAGCCCCTCTTCTACTCCCAGCTGTACCAGATATATGAGTTTACAAACAGTGGTACTCCTTCCGTCGATCCAGGTAGAGTGAAGATTAGGCAGAGAAATAGCATAACTATCATAGGGCATAAAGGTCATTCCATGTCCATTTGCTAAATTATAACAATTAATAATTCATTAATAGATGACTTAGGGCAAATGATCTAAAGGAAAAAGAAAAATGGGGCAAATGATCCGATCCTAACTAAAGTGGGGCAAATCATCAAGTCCCCAAATAAAGCATGGCAAATGATCCAATCTCCCTCCTCCTTCCTCTGTCCCGCAGCCCCAGCCTTCCTTCAACGCCGCCGGCAACCACGGCCGCCTCCACATGACCCACCGCCGGTGCCCCACTCATGCACCGACGTGGCGCAACACTATGCCTCTGTGGCGCACCGCCCCTAACCCCCGCTGTTGTGTACGGTGACCCACGCCACGGATCCATGGATCCCTGCGGTGGATCCGGGCTCTCCCCTCCTACATCGTCCTCTTCTCGCACGGATTGAGCGAGTTTGAGCTGTGTCACCCCCGTCGTGGTCCTCCCTACCTCTCCTCCTTCCCTGCGACACCAGCAGGTCACCTCTCACAGGACCGGCCTCCCCCTATTGGCAGTTTCTTTGATTTTTTTGCAGCTCGCTGAATTTTGTTTTGTAGTACACGGAGATCGATGGCACCGAGAACTAGGGTGTAGCGCAACACCGGTCGATGCAGCATGGCTGGCTCTGCTACATCGTGGGCGAGATCCACCATGTCCTGCCGATGAGCTTCCCTCCACCCCTTGCAGTGCCACCAATGACGGTGTGCAGTGCGGCCCACGACGACTTGCAGTACTGCCAATTATGGAGTGCAGTGTCGCCACCACCAGCACCTTAGGCATGGGGGCCGTGTCGGGACCCACCACGCCTTGCTCCTCCAGTCTGCCGGGGCATGAAAGGAGCGGCTCCTCCGCCAACGGTCGTGGCCTCCAACCTCCTCTCCTTCGAACCTACGTTTCACCGATACGACGATACGGGATACGACAATTTCTAGAAACAGCATACGCGATACGGAAAGTATATATCAATAATTAACAAAATTACATGTAATAAAAAAACATAATAACATATGTGAGATGAGATAAAAAAACCACCCCATTGGTTGCATGACTGCCTCTTTTCTTTTCTACTCTTGAATGATCATCCAGGTCCTCAACTCCTCATGGTGTATGCAAAATAGAAAATACATCACATGATATTAGACTTGATAATCTGAGATAGGTAATCATGAAAAGTGGAAAGCAGTAAACAGGTTGGCTTATAGCATACCAGATGAATATATTTCCAAACTTCCAAGTTTTGATTCTGAATTCTCAATGGCCATAGAGAAACAATGAAAAAGTTCACGAAGATAACACGATAAATAGGAAGATCCATAGTCAAACAATCCATAATTGTGCATTACAACATAACAACATGAAGACACAAGGCTCAGGTGGCCATAGACCCAAATTCAAACAGTGTATAATTGTGCATTACAACATAACAAGAACATAAACTAAACAAGACAGCTCAAGTGAGAGCATCCATAATCTCAGCCTCCAATTGGGGTTCATCAAGTGTAAGGTCAGCACCTTCAAGCATGCCAACACCAGTGAAGCTCTCAACCCCATATCCACCCACATCCCACATCCGACTTGGCCCAGCATGATAAGCATCAGATTGTCTTGAAAGCAGACACAAGTTGTTATGTGAGAACACTAAATCCTTAGCACGTACAGGAGTGAGCCTGTTTCTGCCGGAGCTATGGATGAAGGAATATGTGCTCCAATTCCTTTCACAACAAGGTGATGATGAGGGCTGCCCAAGTAACTTTAGTGCTAAACTTTTCAAGAACTTTGTGCTTCCTCCATGAGTGCCACACCATTGCTTTGGTTCAAAATCATTTGTATCTTCAATTGAATCTGCATCCTGAAAGGCATTCATCATTAGAGCAAAATCTGCAAATTCTTTCTTGACGGTCTTGTAGTTATTTGGGTCCGGAAAAAACATCAGCAAACACTTGTTTCTCATTTGTAAAATCTCATTATCATCAATGGGGGTAACACGGCCACGGACTGCCCCAACCCAATTTGGACTATAGTACCTATTAACATGACAATATAAAATCAGCAAGCTTTTAAAGTTGAAAACTTGACATCGTGAAATGACAAACATATATAAATCAACAAACCTTGGATTGCATGAGTGAGCCAAACAAATGAGTGGGGTATTACTCTTGTCCCAATGTTTAAGAAGTTTTTCTTTACAATGATATAGAGAGCACAATCTTCACCTTTTTTCAAAACGATAAATGGGAACTTTCACCTATGAACAATGAACGACAATCAATCAACAAGCAACACACATCAATAATGACCAAATGATGATGAAGAAAGCTACAAGAATCACTTACCATCTCTATCATGTTATCCCACATCTCATATACCAAATGGAGAGATGGTTTGTCCATGTCGGTCAACCTTATCATTGCATATATGGGTGAGGTGAAAGAGACAATGTATGCAATTTTACCCCACCACACAACACTCAAAATGAGTTCCTTCACCCTTTGAGCTATAATAGGATCATCCTCTTTATAAGTAGCCCAATTTGCATGAACAACCATTTGTGTGAGTGCGTTCTTGATTAAAAGAAACCTCTTCAACATTGATGACAACACTTGCAAATCTGGTTTCCGCAATTTGGAGGAACTTGAGTTTGCTAACTCATTCAACATAGACAACCTCATGCCATGGTTCATGATGAAGTTCTTGACAAAGGAAGCTAGGTCAGAAACCTCTTTTATAAAGAGAAGAACTTCATATTCATCAATATCATTCGTCTTCGGTTCACAAATTTCCTTTGATACGTCTCCATCGTATCTACTTTTCCAAACACTTTTGCCCTTGTTTTGGACTCTAACTTGTATGATTTGAATGGAACTAACCCAGACTGACGTTGTTTTCAGCAGAGTTGCTATGGTGTTGTTTTATGTGCAGAAAACAAAAGTTCTCGGAATGACCTGAAACTCCACGGAATATCTTAGAATAAATTATAAAAAATCCTCGCCAAAGATGAAGACCAGGGGGCCCACACCCTGTCCATGAGGGTGGGGGGCGCGCCCCTCCCCCATGGGCGCCCCCTACCTCGTGGGCCCCTTGGTGGCCCTCCGACGCCAACTCCAACTCCATATATAGGCTTTCGAGGAGAAAAAAATCAGAGAGAAAGTTTCGTCGCGTTTTACGATACGGAGCCGCCACCAAGCCCTAATCTCTCTCGGGAGGGCTGATCTGGAGTCCGTTCGGGGCTCCGGAGAGGGGGATTCGTCGCTGTCGTCATCATCAACCATCTTCCATCACCAATTTCGTGATGCTCACCGCCGTGCATGAGTAATTGCATCGTAGGCTTGCTGGACGGTGATGGGTTGGATGAGATTTATCATGTAATCGAGTTAGTTTTGTTAGGGTTTGATCCCTAGTATCCACTATGTTCTGAGATTGATGTTGCTATGACTTTGCTATGCTTAATGCTTGTCACTAGGGCCCGAGTGCCATGATTTCAGATTGAACCAATTATGTTTTCATGAATATATGTGAGTTCTAGATCCTATCTTGCAAGTCTATAGTCACCTACTATGTGTTATGATCCGGCAACCCCGAAGTGACAATAATCGGGACCACTCCCGGTGATGACCATAGTTTGAGGAGTTCATGTATTCACTATGTGTTAATGCTTTGTTCCGGCTCTCTATTAAAAGGAGGCCTTAATATCCCTTAGTTTCCAATAGGACCCCGCTGCCACGGGAGGGTAGGACAAAAGATGTCATGCAAGTTCTTTTCCATAAGCACGTATGACTATTTACGGAATACATGCCTACATTATATTGATGAACTGGAGCTAGTTCTGTGTCACCCTATGTTACGACTGTTACATGATGAACCACATCCGACATAATTCTCCATCATTGATCCGGTGCCTACGAGTTTTCCATATACTGGTTTACGCTTATTTACTATTCAGTTGCTACTGTTACAATCACTACAAAAATACCAAAAACATTACTTTTGTTGTCTTTACTTTGTTATCGTTACCACTACTATCATGTTACTTTGCTACTAAACACTTTGCTGCAGATACTAAGTTTCCAGGTGTGGTTGAATTGACAACTCAGCTGCTAATACTTGAGAATATTCTCTGGCTCCCCTTGTGTCGAATCAACAAATTTGGGTTGAATACTCTACCCTCGAAAACTGTTGCGATCCCCTATACTTGTGGGTTATCAAGACCTTTTTCTGGCGCCGTTGCCGGGGAGCATAGCTCTATTCTTTGAGTCACTTGGGATTTATATCTGCTGGACACTATGAAGAACTTGAAAGACGCTAAGACAAAAAAAATTCTCTCAACTACGAGGGAAGGTAAGGAACTGCCATCTAGCTCTGCACTTGATTCACCTTCTATTATGAGTAAGCTAGCGACACCTAAACCTACTACTGCTATGAATTCTGATATGTCGCATGTTATTGATGATGCCACTTCTGCTATGCATGATACTTATGATGAAACTACTTCTATGCTTGATACTACTGTGCCACTTGGTGAATTTCTAGATGAGCAAATTTCTAAGTCTAGAGAAAGAGAAATTAGTGAACCTGAACACGATGATGTTAGTGATGATGAACCTATGCCTATTATTCCTGAGGGTTATCTTTTTAATAATGAATCTTGTGAAGCTATTCTTGCTTGTCTGGATAAACCTGAACGTAAGAGGTTACTAATTAAGTGGAGTAAGGAATCTTTTAGAGGTAGGATGAGACCCGACCCTGCTTTTGCTACTTCACCTATCTGTGTTCCTGATCAGGATTACTATGATATTACTCTTGATCCAGATATAATTACTTTGGTTGAATCTGATCCTTTTTATGGCTATGAATCTGAAACTGTTGTGGCACATCTTCGTAAGTTAGATGAAATAGCTGCCCTGTTTACTAATAATCTGAGATCGCGCCACTTTTATATACTCAAAATATTTCCGTTCTCATTAAAGGGTGATGCTAAGAAATGGTTTAATTCTCTTGATCCTGCCTGTGTGCAAAGTCCCCAGGATATGATTTATTACTTCTCTGCTAAATATTTCCCTGCTCATAAGAAACAAGCTGCTTTGAGGGAAATATACAATTTTGTGCAAATTGAAGAAGAGAGTCTCCCACAAGCTTGGGGGAGGCTTCTCAAGTTACTTAATGCTTTGCCTGATCATCCTCTTAAGAAACCTGAAATATTTGATATCTTTTATAATGGACTAACTGATGCTTCCAGAGATTACCTGGATAGTTGTGCTGGTTCTCTTTTCAGGGAAAGAACACCGGGTGACGGTGAAATTTTATTGAATAATATGTTGGCAAATGAAAATAATTGGGCACCTCTTGAGCCACCTCCCGAGCCAACTCCTGAGCCAGCTCCTGAGCCAATTACTGAGCCTATTCCTAAACCAATTCCGAAAAAGAGAGGTGTTCTATTTCTCAGTCCCGAAGATATGCAAGAGGCAAAGAAATCTATGAAAGAAAAAGGTATTAAAGCTGAAGATGTTAAGAATTTACCTCCTATTGAAGAAATACATGGTCTTAATTTACCGCCTATTGAAGAAGTATATGATCTCAATTACTTATTTACTGAAGAACCTCCCGATATCCCGACACAGGTAGTAAAGGTAAATTCTCTCTATAGATATGATAAAGTTGAAGTCTCTCCTACTAAAATAGCTAGTCAGTGCTTGGATGAGTTTGATGACTTTATGTTTAAGCAAGATGACTTTAATGCTTATTTTGGTAGACAATTAAAGCAGAATACCTTTATGATTAAACGCTTGAGTGATTATATGGATAATATAAGAGGTGAACTTAAACTTGTTAGCAAACATGCTTCTATGGTTACCACTCAAGTAGAACAAGTACTTAAGGCTCAGAAAGAAATGCTTGATGAAATGAATAGTAAGAAAAATGATTATGCTGTTAGAGTGGCTACTAGAACTGGTAGAATGACTCGGGAACCTTTGTATCCTGAAGGCCACCCTAAGAGAATCGAGCAAGATTCTCAAAGAAATAATATTGATGCACCTAGTTCTTCTAAAAGGAAGAAAAAGAAAAATGATAGAACTGTGCAAACTTCTAGTGAACCTATTGCTGAACCACCTGATAATCCAAATGATATCTCTATGTCTGATGCTGAAACACATTCTGGTAATGAACATGAACCTAGTGAAAATGTTAATGATGATGTTCATGATGATGCTCAACCTAGTAATGATAATGATGTAGAAGTTGAACCTGCTGTTGATCTTGATAACCCACAATCAAAGAATCAACGTTATGATAAAAGAGACTGCATTGCTAGGAAACATGGTAAAGAAAGAGAACCATGGGTTCAGAAACCCATGCCTTTTCCTCCGAAACCATCCAAGAAAAAGGATGATGAGGATTTTGAGCGCTTTGCTGAAATGATTAGACCTATCTTTTTGCGTATGCGATTGACTGATGTGCTCAAAACAAATCCTTACGCTAAGTATATGAAGGATATCATTACTAATAAAAGAAAGATACCGGTGGCTGAAATTTCCACCATGCTTGCTAATTACACTTTTAAGGGTGGAATACCAAAGAAACTTGGAGATCCAGGAGTACCTACTATACCAAGCTCCATTAAAAGAAATTATGTTAAAACTTCTTTATGTGATCTTGGAGCCGGTGTTAGTGTTATGCCTCTCTCTTTATATCGTAGACTTGACTTGAATAAGTTGACACCTACTGAAATATCTTTGCAAATGGCTGATAAATCAACTGCTATACCTGTCGGTATTTGTGAGGATGTGCCTGTTGTGGTTGCAAACGTTACTATTTTAATGGACTTTGTTATTCTTGATATTCCCGAGGATGATAGTATGTCTATTATTGTTGGAAGACCTTTCCTTAATACTGCAGGGGCTGTTATTGATTGCAACAAAGGCAATGTCACTTTTCATGTTAATGGTAATGAGCATACGGTGCACCTTCCGAGGAAACAACCTCAAGTTTATAGTATCAACTCTATTAGAAAAATTCCATCGATTATATTTGGAGGTTTTGAATTTCCTCTTCCTACTGTCAAAAAGAAATATGATATACTTATTGTTGAGGATGTCCATATCCCCGTTGAGGTAACATAGTGTTATTCGAAATTTCTCCGGTTCCATGATTATCGGAATGAGTTTGTTAACAAGACTTGATCAACCTTGTTAGTGGATTCTTTTTGATGAGCATGAGATGGATGAAACTAGAAGCACAACCTTCTGTACCCTCTTTATATTTTCTGTTCTTTAGTAGAAATAAAGTAAAATAGTATTTTTCTGTCTGTTTCCTGACTTATCCGTGCAATATAAAAATATCCCGAAAATAAAAGTCCTCAGAATGCCATGCCAATTTAATATGATTTTTTCGGGAATATTTAAGGATTTTTAGTGCAAAAATTACCCTGGGGGGAGCTGCCACCTGGTCACGAGGGTGGAGGGCACGCCCTACCCCCCTGGGCGTGCCTCCCTGCCTCGTGGGCCCATGGTGGCCCTCCTCCACTTATTCCTGCACCCATCTTCTTCCTCTGTCTCGCACAAACCCGAAAAACCAACTCAAGCTCGTGTTCCAGCAACTTTTGCTGCGATTTTCGATCTCCTTGCTCAAAGCACCTCTCGCAAAATTGCTTGGGGAGATTGTTCCTTGGTATGTGACTCCTCCTCCATTGGTCCAATTAGTTTTTGTTCTAGTGCTTTATTCATTGCAAATTTGTGCTGCATAGGTGACCATGTTCTTGAGCTTGCATGTCAAATATATATGGTTCCAAGTAGTTCTAATGCTTGATATATGCTCTAGGCACTTGTATGAGTAGTTGCTATCAATCTTATTGAAGTTGGTTCACTTTGTTTGAAGTTACTAAAAATTTCAGATTGTTTCAGAAATAATGAAGAGACTTTTGAGGGGCTCGTCGAGCCGAAGTTCTAAGGAGAAACAAAAGGAAGAAGAACAGAAGCCCAAATTTAATCTGCCTCGTATCGCGGAGGTCCGGCCGTGTGAATGGCCTTCCGATGACTTCTTGAGGAGTGCCGGGATTTATGAGGATTTCTATCTATTGATTGAGAACGTCGGCCTCACCAACTTCCTCCGCGACCAACGTCATCAGTATCTCTTACTCACAAATACTTTTGTGTAGAACTTCTACTTTTTCCCTAAGAAATCACCTCCAACAGTAGAGTTCCATTTATATGATGTTGCTAGGGAGATGACATTAGCTGCATTTTGCGAGGTTTGCAAAATACCTTTTGAGGGTTCTTTAGATGAACCACACCGTAATGAAGTGGAAGCTTATATTGACACTATCACTGTGGGAGAAACCAGGAAGGTTTCTGATGCAAGAATTACTAGCATACATTTCCCTGTTTTACGCTACTTTGCCTTATTTGCTAGTCGTTGCTTGATTGGTCGCGGGAACTGTGGGAACCTTAGTATTCCTGATATTATTATTTTGCTCCATGGTTTATACCGCAATAACTCTGTTAGTATGGGTGGAATTGTTGCTAGACGGTTGAGTATGAACCGTACTAAGGGCCCCATCTTTGGAGGCATTTATGCTTCACGCCTAGCTGAACATTTTGAAATACCTATTAGGCATGAGGAGAAAGAAGAAACAGTGCTGCCCCGTGCTTATTTAGATTATAAGAGTATGGTAGCGCATGATTTTCTTGTTAAGAATCGCGAAAGGGCGCTTAAATATAAATTGTACTTTGATAAACATCACCCTGAGACTATTACTTTGCCTGCTCCCTCTTTGTTTAACTTGTCTGCAGGTACTTACATTGTTCCGTGGGCGGCTGTTCAAGCCTATCGGAATCCTGCACCAGCCTCGGAACCGGAGCCTCCACGAATGTCTGTTTATTCTTGGGATCCTGAGGCGGTTGCTCGCCAGTGGCAGTCAGAGTCCTCTTCATCACATTATGATCCCAACTATTCTTCATCGTAGTACAACCCCAGCTTCACCTACGGATATCAGCCAGGTTATCCCTGGCAATAGACCAACTTAGGCCAAAAGCCTAAGCTTGGGGGAGTACGTATTTCCCACCGACATTACATTCATGTTCACACACACTCATTGCTAGATGTCGGTGCTCATACTCTTTCATTGTAATATCCATGTTAGTTTAAATTTATTTTTCTAGCTTTCTTCTTGTGTGTTTGATAAACCTTAAGAAAAAAAACAAAAAAATTAGTTAGTCTACTTTCCATGCTTGTAGTAAAATTAAAAAGAAAACCCAAAAATATTTCCCGTCCTTCTTTTGCTTGTTGGGAGCTTTACCGTGTAAATAGTTTTTATTTTTCTTTTCCTTCCTTTGGGGGTCAAGAAGACTATATTGAAAATGCTTAGTGGCTCTTATATGCATGATTGTTTATTTAACTTAGAGCCCATATTACTTGTCTTCTCTCTTGAGTTGAATGCTTGCAGATTCCAGCTTAGTCCAATGCACGTGCACTCTTATTATTATACACACCGTTCGGTCGTGCAAGTGAAAGGCAATAATGATGATATATGATGGCCTCATTGGGATGAGAAAAGCTGGTATGAACTTGACTTCTCTAGTTTTTGTAAATATGATGATTCATCGTTCCTGATTCAGCTATTAGGAAGTAAACATATTTGCAATGACATTTAGAGATTATAGTTGCTTGTGCCATGCTTGATTAGCTATGAGTTATAATGGTTAACCTTGCGTGCCAACATGCTATTGAGATGATTATGATGTGGTATGATAGGATGGTATCCTCCTTTAAATGAATTGAGTGACTCGACTTGGCACATGTTCACGCATGTAGTTCAATCAAATCAACATAGCCTTCATGATATTTATGTTCATGGTGGATTATATCCTACTCATGCTTATATTCGGTGTGAATTAATTTTAATGCATGTTTACGACTGTTGTCGCTCTCTCAGTTGGTCGCTTCCCAGTCTTTTGCTACCCTTCACTTGTACTAAGCGGGAATACTGCTTGTGCATCCAAACTCCTTAAACCCCAAAGTTGTTCCATATGAGTCCACTATACCTTCCTATATGCGGTATCTACCTGCCATTCCAAGTATATTTGTATGTGCCAAACTCCAAACCTTCCAATGAAATTTTGTTTTGTATGCTCGAGCAGCTCATGTGCAACTATGGCTGCCTATATCTTCCATGCTAGGTGGGTTATTCTCAAGAGGAGTGGACTCCGCTCCTCATTCACGAGAAAGGACCGGTAACCGGGATGCCCAGTCCCATGATCCAAAAAGATCAAAGCAAATAAAAATAATTAAACAAAACTCCCCCTGGGACCCGTTGAATGTTGGAGGCACTCGTTGTTTCGAGCAAGCCATGGATTGATGCTTGTGGAGGAGGGGGAGTATAAACCTTTACCATTCTGTTTGGGAACTGCCTATAATGCATGTAGTATGGAAGATACAGCCATCTCAGAGTTGTTACATTGACAGTGAAAGTATGCCGCTCAAAATATTATTTATCTCTATTTCAAAAATCAAGCTCTGGCACCTCTACAAATCCCTGCTTCCCTCTGCGAAGGGCCTATCTATTTACTTTTATGTTGAGTCATCACCCTCTTATTAAAAAGCACCCGTTGGAGAGCACACTGTCGTTTGCATTCATTATGATTGGTTTATATTGGGTATGACTTGACTGGATCTCTTTTACCATGAATTACAATGTTTAGTCAGTCCTTGATCTTTAAAGGTGCTCTACATTTATGTTTTGCAGTCTCAGAAAGGGCTAGCGAGATACCATTTTGTTATATCATGTTATGATTATTTTGAGAAAGTGTTGTCATCCGAGTTTTATTATTATGGATCGCTAGCTGATTATGCTATTGATATGAGTAATTGTGAGACCTACGTGTTATTGTGAGTATGGTTAGTTCATAAAAATTGCTGAAACTTCAATGCTGGCTTTTCATGTTTACAACAACAAGAGCAAACAGAGTTTGTAAAAGTTTTTCTTTTTCTCTTTCAGTTTGTCAACTGAATTTCTTGAGGACAAGCAAGGGTTTAAGCTTGGGGGAGTTGATACGTCTCCGTCGTATCTACTTTTCCAAACACTTTTGCCCTTGTTTTGGACTCTAACTTGTATGATTTGAATGGAACTAACCCAGACTGATACTGTTTTCAGCAGAATTGCCATGGTGCTGTTTTATGTGCAGAAAACAAAAGTTCTCGGAATGACCTGAAACTCCACGGAATATCTTAGAATAAGTTATAAAAAATCCTCGCCAAAGATGAAGACCAGGGGGCCCACACCCTGTCCACGAGGGCGGGGGCGCGCCCCCCTACCTCGTGGGCCCCCTGGTGGCCCTCCGACGCCAACTCCAACTCCATATATTGGCTTTCGAGGAGAAAAAATCAGAGAGAAAGTTTCATCACGTTTTACGATACGGAGCCGCCGCCAAGCCCTAATCTCTCTCGAGAGGGCTGATCTGGAGTCTGTTCGGGGCTCCGGGGAGGGGGATTCGTCGTCGTCGTCATCATCAACCATCCTCCATCACCAATTTCATGATGCTCACCGCCGTGCGTGAGTAATTGCATCGTAGGCTTGCTGGACGGTGATGGGTTGGATGAGATTTATCATGTAATCGAGTTAGTTTTGTTAGGGTTTGATCCCTAGTATCCACTATGTTCTGAGATTGATGTTGCTATGACTTTGCTATGCCTAATGCTTGTCACTAGGTCCCGAGTGCCATGATTTCAGATCTGAACCAATTATGTTTTCATGAATATATGTGAGTTCTAGATCCTATCTTGCAAGTCTATAGTCACCTACTATGTGTTATGATCCGACAACCCCGAAGTGACAATAATCGAGACCACTCCCGGTGATGACCATAGTTTGAGGAGTTCATGTATTCACTATGTGTTAATGCTTTGTTCCGGTTCTCTATTAAAATGAGGCCTTATTATCCCTTAGTTTCCAATAGGACCCCGCTGCCACGGGAGGGTAGGACAAAAGATGTCATGCAAGTTCTTTTCCATAAGCACGTATGACTATTTATGGAATACATGCCTACATTACATTGATGAACTGGAGCTAGTTCTGTGTCACCCTATGTTATGACTGTTACATGATGAACCACATCCGACATAATTCTCCATCATTGATCCGGTGCCTACGAGTTTTCCATATACTGGTTTACGCTTATTTACTTTTCCGTTGCTACTGTTACAATCACTACAAAAATACCAAAAACATTACATTTGCTCTCTTTACTTTGTTACCGTTACCACTACTATCATATTACTTTGCTACTAAACACTTTGATGTAGATACTAAGTTTCCAGGTGTGTTTGAATTGACAACTCAACTGCTAATACTTGAGAATATTCTTTGGCTCCCCTTGTGTCGAATCAACAAATTTGGGTTGAATACTCTACCCTCAAAAACTGTTGCGATCCCCTATACTTGTGGGTTATCACCTTCAACACAAGATTGAGGCAGTGCATAATGCAAGGAGTCCAGTAAATATTCTTGTATTTTGCTTGAATCATCAACCCAACACCTCTCACATTAGATGCATTGTCGGTGATCACTTGGACCACATTCTCATATCCAATCTCCTCAAACACTTCCTTCATCTTCTCATGTATATATTCCTTGGATTTGGTCTACTCATTGAAAAAAATAACAATCAGCAAGCAATTTATGCAATCAGCAAGTAACTCAATTTATAAAAACTACAAAAACTAAGACAAAAAAGGGCAAACTTTTTTTCACCTCTCCTTTAGTGTTGATTGCCTTAAGAAACATTGGGCCACTCTCTGTCACAGCCATGAAGTTTAGAATTGGCCGCCTTTGAGGATCAAGCCAACCATTAGTTGCAATAGTCAGGCAAGTTGTCCTTTCTTTTGCAAGGCAAGTTGTCCTCAATGCATTATATCCAGGTGGCACATAGCCACCCATTTTATCATTTGCAATAAAATTGTAAGACTCCTGATAATAAGGATTTCTTGCTAGATTGAAAGGAACTCCTACAAAGGACAAACAAGAATAACAAATCAGCAACTTTGATTCAACAAGACAGCAACAATGACATTGTGATACAGAGTCACATACCTCCGGTGATGAACATTCTTGCAATAAGAGCATCAACTTGTTGTCCAAGCTCTGAATGAAAACTTTTTGAAATCTCGGATTGCTGTCCTACTGCCTTCCTTTTCCTAGATGATGCCGACGGAGCAAATTCTTCGTAGGGTGGTAGAGGAAGTGTTTTCCTAGTTTTAGTCTTAGAAAGAACTAGAGAAGCTTCCCTATCTTGCTTGCCAAGTTCCTCAAACATATGATGTGTAATCTTGTTACAAGCACTTATGGCGACACTTTCTATCTAAAGAAGATGTGCTCTTATTCTAGTATAGCTGCCCAGGAAATCATTCATATAGGAGTGGCAACAAAAACACATGTTGCATCCACGACCTGATGGGTCTACTACTAGTTTTGTAGCATGCTTCCAGAAAGGATACTTCGGATTGACAGCACCATTCCTAGCCTCTTCACCTGCGCCTTCAACATCATTGATGTTGCTCGCAGTAGCACCATGTGAGGATTGGCTTCCTGCCATGGAACTCCCAGCAGATACCATGTTCTACTTCTATAGACAGCAGCAACAACATTAGCAAGTAATAATTTAATCCCACAACATCAACAAGTAGCACCACAGCAAGCATAGACGGAATCCAGCAAGAAACCAAACATGAAGCATACATCAAGATCAAGCAGCCAAGCATACATCATATCCAAATTAATATAGTAATACTACTACCTAATGAGAGAGTCTACTACTACGGTGTATGAAAGCCAGCAAGCAGCCAAGCATACATCAAGATCAAGCACACACACCAAGCACACATCAGTACATCACTAGGGGCTCGAGGTAATTGTTTTTCACCTTCCGAGTTGCACAACGATGGAGAAGAGCAGAAGATTCGAGCAGAGAGGAGATTCCAGGTGGTGGGGGCGCCGGTGGTGAGCCGTTCTAGGTGGAGGAGGAGGCAGCACCGAGACACTCCAGGTTGCAGCGGTGGAGGTGGCGGCAGCGCACCTGGGTCTCCCTTGAACCCTAGGTCCTGGTGTTGTCGAACAGAGAAGAGAGAATGCGAGAGAGGATTAGTTTAGTGGTCATGGCCTCATGGGCTATTGGGCTTGCTCAGCATTGCATTCTGTCGCTCGCCGTGTCCCAGCTGTATCGCCAGCCTATCCCAGGCGTATCTGAATTTTTTTTCTTTTTCTTAAATAAGAAAAGGGATACTTCGGGGATTCTCATATCGAAGCCATATCGGGCGTATCGCAGTATTGGAGATGTCTTGAACGACGATACGGCAACTTCTGAAGTATCGGCGCTTTGTAGCTTAGAACTGGCCGACCCCCCTTCTCCACCTGCTTCGTCTGCTTGCCGGTCAGCCGGTCTCGAACTTGCATATATGTGCACGACAGATCTCTCTCTCTCTTCTGAAGTGCACACGGGCACCCTTTTTAGGGGCATACAGGCACCCTAATGCAGTGCATACGGGCAATGCTTCGGTAGACCTCAAAAAACCGGCGTGTAGTTCTGCATGGAGTGCCATGGGGTTCGGCTTTACGTGTCTGGTGCGTGTTATTCTCCCCTCCTATACTCCCTAGCCCTGAGCACAATGAAGTGTGCTCACGATTTCCGTTCCACTGAGATGCAGTACAGTTCAGTGCTTAGTGCGATTTTAGTGGTCGACTCATTCATTAGGTTTGAGGGGGATTTCTCTTTTTCACAGATGATTTGTGTTGTTTTTCAGGCACATGTGTATGATTTTGTTTAAAAGTAGTTCATTCAACATTGTGTGGCGGTTTATTTTTCTCAACCATGTTGTTCGCTTTCTTTGCCTCTATAAACATCCTTATCTGAGTAGTTCACTACCTTTGCGCTGCAGTAAAAAAGAAATAGCAAGTAAAAAGTAATGAAGTCCACTAACTCTATCCTTGCGGTCCACTCTATCTGTCTATGCGCATATACAAATAATAAGTATGAAAAAGACAACAAACACTCGTGTTGTTCACCTTCTCTAATATACGTCTGACAAAAAGAAATCGTGAAGTTCGCTAGCCCATTTGATGCAGTGCTATTTTTAGTCTGAAGCAGTGCATTCTTCTATTTTATGAAGTACACACGATGATTTGTGTCGCGAAAAACAGAGTGTCCGCATTTTGGTAATTCTAAAAATACTCTTAAACTATAAGGAATTAGAGAGAGTGTTCAACATGAAAAGGTTGTGTTTCATTGATCTCTTTCCAATGGTGTATCATTTGAATCATTTCCACCAGTGGTTTGTTAAAATTCACGAAAAAACAGCCGATGCCACTCGTCGTCCACTACGCCCTCAGTGACGACTGATGGGCGCGCCGAACCGTCTGCCGCGAGCCCCCTGCCCCCGCGCCTCTAGATAGTGGAGGTGGTCCCCCGTCTGGGAATACGGCTATCATTGCGAGCTCGTGGGGAGGACAGGTGCCCCTCACGGCACTAGCCACTAGTGCCCGCGTCCCTTCGAGCAGGAGACGGCCCGAGGGCGGCATTAACTCACCCTCACGGACCTTGAAGAGAAGGAAGTGGGTCGCCGCCGACGAGTAAGTCCTCTGCTTTCCCTGACCTATGCTCATCAAGCCCTCTTGAGCCTTTATTTCTCAGGTCTCCATCAGGCAAAGGGGCAAGGGTGCTCCCGTTGCCACTTCCCGGAGCGTCGAAGTGCCAAGCGGTTCCATGCCCCATGGGCCTGGTGACCGAGCTTACGCACACCGGAGAATTCGCACCCCTCCCGAGGTGACCCCACGCAGTCCGTGACCCCGGGGCCCCGGCGTCCTCCGACGGGGGCGTTGTCGAGCTTACATGGCTAGTGCCGATGTTTATCCTGCTATCCCCTGGCGGCACTTGGGCCTACCACGAGCCGATGGGCAGCCTAATATCTTGCTAGCTTAGGGCCACGCCTCGGGCCAGGGAAGCGGGAAACAGGCCGGCTAGCCCTGGATTCTCGTGCAGCGTCGCTGGACCTTCCGAAGCCTCTAGCATGGCCAGGGGCATGGAATAGGGTCCTGGCCGAGAGGTGGAGCTCGCGCGTGGCCGCGGCGCTGTCCGGCACAGCCACATGACGCGAGGGGCGCGCTGGACCGGCTCAAGGCAGAGCTTGGCGACATCAACTCACACCTTGAGGCCGACCATTAGCACCTGGCATGCAGGTGACGCCGGCTCGAATTAGATGTCAACTTCAGCCGCCTCCAGCGTGAAGCCGCTTGCTTGAAGGATGAGGGGTCCTCCACTGCTGCCAAAGAAGCCCGCGGCCATGCTTTTTGAAGAGGCTAAGACCTCGGACCGGCGGCGCGAGGCCGTCGAAAAGCGCGAGCAAGAGCTCCTGGCGTTCGTCGCAGCCCTAGAGCGGCAAGCTCGGGAGCGCAAAGTCCTCGTGCCTGTTCCCACAGAAGGGTTGTCAAACCATGAAGTGGTGCTCCGTGCCCTAGGAGAGGCGTTGGAGCAGGACCTGGAGCGCAATTGGTTGGAGGTGATGGAGTGCCAAGTGATGACCACCGATCCCGCCCTGGACTCTTGGGAAGTGAATGTTCAAGTGGAGATCGATGAAGGGATCATGGGGGCCTGCTGATCCCTCGCCAAGGATTATCACAAGAAACTAAAGCTTCAGGAGACCCACTTCTACTCCCTGCGCAATGAACTGAAGGCCGAGATCGAAGGCCTCAAGAAGCAGCTGGCCGGGGTGGACAAGCGCCAGAAGTCTGCCCTCGACGCCCAAGCCCCAGATAAGATTGAGTTGGCATCCCTTTATCAGCAAGTGTATGTAGCTTCCCAAGTGGAGCGGGCGACAGATGAGGCAAATCGGGCTCGGGTCTGCAGCACACGCGATCCATGATGTTTCATGACCTCGAGCGCCAGGCTAATTGTGCCCTACGCTCAATGTGCAAGAAGAGCATTTCCAGCCCACTCATGGCCGAAGATGTCGGTTACCTTGCCTTGTTTACCAAGGTTGTGGAGCGGCTTCTGGGGAGCACAGAGAAAGTGCGCAAACTCATTGATGAGGGAAGCCGAGACCTCCTCGCGCGGGTGTCGACACGTGTTTTCAGCCATATTCTTCGCTCTGACACCGACTTTGACTTCGAGGCCGTGATCGACCCCGTCCCCTGGATAATTCGCGACGCACTGGGGTAGTGGGTGGAGGACCATGTAGATGGCTTGATCGCATAGTTCACCCCCGACAGCCTCAAGGATCAGGATGAGGCCGAGGAACATGGGGCCGCTGACAGTGATTACAATGATGCCTCTCCTTAGGATGCCCTCATTCTGTTTTCCTGCTGACATTTTGAACATAACCCTGCGGGGATGTAAAGGCACATGGAGGAAACTCCCTCATGATGTATGAAGTAACACGGTACACCCTTAGACCGCCTTCCCTTTGCTTATTCAGTGCCCGCGGCCCCCGAGCAAGGGTTGATCGTCACTGGTATGCTGGGTCGCGATGGCCACTCAAGGCCAGGAGATGGGTGCTCCTGAGGTCAGGAATCTTGGGAAATGCGTGCCTGCTGGCTCGCTCGACAGTGTCGCGTGAGGATCCAGGCACCAAAGTCTTGGTGAGGTGCGCGTAGGGGGCAGGCCCACAACCTATACGGTCGTCCTCGGGCTGACCTAAGCACAGACACCAACCCAGCCCCCACTCACGGGACAATCGGGAGGCAGGCGTCAGGCAGCCATTGCTGCTCTTACGAAAATTCAAGGAGTGAAAACACCGCAAGAAAAACCCCAACCCCTTTTCTAAAAAGTATGCAAGACTCCAAGCTTTATTCAAGGAAATCATAAATGGTTTACATAAAGTAAAGGAAACTGCCATGTCCGGTGCCTAGACTAGTCTTCCCACCAGCGCGAAGCATGGGGCCTCCACTTGGTTGTGGGCATAGTCTATGTTTGACCATTCCGCCAGCGCAGAGCATGGGGATTCCACTGGGGCAGGGGTGGGGGCTCCCGCGGGGCCATGGGGCGGCGCACTGGGAGCTGCCGGGCGTGTATAGCCCCACCCATTATTACGTGAGAGTGTCATGGGTAGAACTTGCAGAGGTGCTGGACGTTCCTAGCGTTCTGCACGGGGACCTCGTCCGCTGACTACAGGCATGCGGCGCCAGGCCTAGAGATGCGGACGACCCTGAACGGGCCCTCCCACATGGGAGAGAGCTTGTGAAGGCCCTCTTTGGGGAGGACCCACCTCAGGAAGAGGTCTCCGACTCCAAGGGTCCGAGAGCAGGTGTTGTGGCTATGGTAGCGCCGCAAGACCCGCCGGTACCTCACAACACGGAGGGAGGCTTGGCGTCGGGCTCTCTTTGATGAGTGCGAGGTTGGTTCCCCATGCGGCATGCTGGCGCGGCTCGTCGAATGCCAAGACCCGCCACGAGCCATACTTGATCTCAAGCGGGTGGGCCGCTTCAGCCCCATAGACGAGGAAGAACGAGGTCTCGCTAGTGACTTAGTCGCGGTGGTGGGGACGAACCACAACATGGACTGTAGCCCGTCAGCCAACTCCTGTCGTGAGCCTCAAGCCTCCTCTTGACGCTTCTAGCCTTGAGGCCCATGTGGACCTCCGCTTTGGTGCGCTCGGCCTGGCCGTAGCTTTGTGGGTGCACCCCCGGAGCGTAGTATATCTGCGTTCCAAGGTTAGCAGAATATGACCGTAAGAAGTTGCTTGTAAATTGGGAACCTTTGTTGGTGATGATGTGGTTAGGGACAACAAACCGACTCATGAGGCCCTTCATGGACTCGACCGCCGAGCCCGCTAGGATGGTGCGTACGGGTTCCACCTCCGCCCACTTGGTAAATTCGTCGAGAGCTACATAGAGGTAACGGTAGCCATCGGCCGCCTGAGGAAAAGGACCCAATATGTCTAGCCCCCGGACCACAAAGGGTGATGGGGTCGGATCGTCTGGAACCTCTGCATTGGTTGGTGAATCCGCTTGGCATGGAACTGGCAGGCCTCGCAGGGCCGAACCAATTAGGCAGCGTCATGCGGTGTCGTGGGCCAGTAGAACCCTATGTGGGATATCCTACCCACGAGAGCGTGCAATGAAGAATGGTGCCCGCGACCTCCCCCATGGATATCCGCCAGTACCTCACATCCTTGGTCTTCTGAAATGCACCTTAGCGAGACGTCGTCGGAGCACCCGCGGTACTGCTTGCCATTCTGCAAGCAGTAAGTGGTGGCCTGGTGGGCCACACTCCGCATACTCCTCCTTCTTAGGTAGGGTGTCGTGGAGCGGGCATGCCTCGAACTCCTGGGCCCAACGACCCTCCTGAGGCGTCAGTGCCAGGAATAGGCGGGCTCCTCAAGTCAGGCCCTAGGCCGAGGCGCCTGCGGGCTGCGCGGGAGGTGACTCCTCTTAAGGCAACATAGTTCCTGATCTCGGGGATGTGGCATTCGTCCTGAAGAACCTTTCTTCAAGGGACATTAGGGCTTTCGGGTTTGCGGCGCGATACCTGCTTGGCGATATCGTTTACTTCCTTGTTCACGCCCCTAGGGATGTACCACAATTCCAAGCCCGAGAATTTCCTCTTGATTTTACGTACCTCCTTCAGGTATGCCACCATGTGCTCGTCCTTTGGCTTGTACTCCCTGTTGGAGAAGTTGATGAGGAGCCATTTGGAGTGGTGGCCGCGGGCTGGCGCCTGCGATCAGCCCTCGGATCCATCGTCTTACTGACCGTCGCCACCCCCGCTGGTCTATGATGGCCAAGAGGCGGCCCACCACGGCAGCTTCTGTGGGGGGTTATCATGGCTTACCCTGACCGGAGCCTTCCAGGTGCACCTCAGAAGGACGAGCAGACGCGGCAGGGGCAAGCACATAGCCGCCGCGAGGGCCGCGACATAGGCGGAAAGCGAAGGGCTCCATGCCCCTACAAGTGACATCGAGAAGCTCGGTGATATGGTCGAGTCAGGCACCGTAGTCATCGTTGGTAGGACGGTAGCGCAGCAACTCACACGCCATGAGGAATGCAGCTTGCGTGTCCGATGGCCTGCAACGATCATGGGAGTACGATGTCGTGGTGGGGGTGAAGGAAGGCGAGGCGGTGCGGTCGTCGCGTTGCACGGAGGGTGGCAGCGATGAGTCCTGCTGCTCATGAGCAGCATGGTCGGTGGTGGTGTTAGCCGCGGGAGAAGCGGAGGGACGTGGAACACTGCGGACCATGAATGTCGTCTGGGCGACGCGAGTGGCCCGTTGCTTGGCGCGAACTTGGCTGCCCCATGGGAGCGACGAAGGAGAGACGAAGTGAAGTCGGAAGAAATATTTTGAAGCTTCCCTTTGATAACCCACAAGTATAGGGGATCACAACAGTTTTTGAGGGTAGAGTATTCAACCCAAATTTATAGATTCGACACAAGGGGAGCCAAAGAATATTTGAATCTGTTAGCAGTTGAGTTGTCAATTCAACCACACCTGGAGATTAATTATCTACTGCAATGTGATCAGTAGCAAAGTAGTTTGATAGTTTTTATAGTAGTGACAGCAGCAATAGTAACAGTAATAGTGATAGCAGTAATTTTGTAGCAAGCATAACAGTGATGATAACAGTAGTAACTTTGCAGAAACAATGTAAGATAAATTCATAGGCATTGGATCGATGACTTGCTAGATGATATTCATCATGTGACAGTTATAACCTAGGGCGATACAGCACTAGATCTAGTTCATCGATATAATGTAGGCATGTATTCCGTAAATAGTCATACGTGCTTTATTAAAAGAACTTGCATGACTACTTTTGTCCTACCCTCCCGTGGGAGCAGGGTCAATATTGGAAACTAAGGGATATTAAGGCCTCCTTTTAATAGAGAACCAAAACAAATCATTAACACATAGTAAATAAATGAACTCCTCAAACTACGGTCATCACCGGGAGTTGGCCCAATTGTTTTCACTCCAGGGTTGCCGGATCAAAACACGTAGTAGGTGACTATAACTTACAAGATCGGATCTAGGACATGGATATAATGATGAATTCATAAATGGTCTAGATCTGAAATCATGGCACTCGGGCCCAAAGTGACAAGCATTAAGCATGGAAAAGTCATACCAACATCAATCTAAGAACATAGTGGATACTAGGGATCAGGCCCTAACAAAACTAACTCGATTACATGATGAATCTCATCCAACTCCTCACCGACCAGCGAGCCTATGAAGGAATTACTCACTCCCGGTGGGGAGCATCATGGAATTGGCAACGGAGAAGGGTTGGTGATGACGAAGAACGAAGAACCCCCTCTCCGGAGCCCCAAACGGACACCAGAACTGCCCTCCCAAGGAAGAACTGGGCTTGGCGGCGACTCCGTCTCGTGGATCGTGATAATTCTTTTTTTCTTCTTTTTTCACCGAAAATAGGAATTTATAGTGTCAAAGTTGAGGTCTGCGGGGCCACCGGGTGGGTACAACCCACCTGGGCGCGCCAGGAGAGGGGGCGCGCCCTGGTGGGTTGTGCCCACCCAGGGGCCCCTCTCCAGTAGGTCTTGGCTCCAGAAATTCTTATATATCATATAAAAATTCCTCGCAAAGTTTCATTCCATTTCGAGAACTTTTATTTCTGCACAAAAACCATGGTAGTTTTGCTGAAAATAGTGTCAGTCTGGGCTCAGTTTCATTCAAACCGTGCAAATTAGAGTCCAAAACAAGAGAAAAAGTGTGACAAAAAGTAGATACGTTGGAGACGTATCAACTCCCCCAAGCTTAAACCTTTGCTTGTCGTCAAGCAATTCAGTTGATAAACTGAAAGTGAGAAAGAAAACTTTTACGAACTCTTTTGCTCTTGTTTGCATAAATAAGCTTAAACAACACCCAGGTTTTCAGCCAACATTATAACTAACCATGTCGATAATAACTCTTAAAGGTTATGATGACTCATATCAATGACATAATCAGCTAGCGAGCAATAAGAAGATATCTCAAACGGTAACACGTTGTCAAAACAACCATGATATAATATGACAATAGTGGTATCTCGCTAGCCCTTTCTGAGACCGCAAAACATAAATGCAGAGCACCTCCAAAGTTCAAGCTGTGAGTAAACATTGTAATTCATGGTAGAAAAGATCCAGTCATGATGCACCCAATGCATAAATCATGACAACTCTGCTCTGTTTTTGGCGCTTGTTTTAGAAGGTGGTGACACAACATAAAAGTAAATAGATAGTCCATTCGCATAGGGAAGCAGTGATTTGCAGAGGTGCCATTGCTCAATTTTTAAAACAGAGGCAAATGATATTTTGAGGCATGCAGCCTTCTCATTTTCTTCAGGACCATCAGTTATCAGCATCTTCCATGCTAAGCACGCTAGGCGCAGTTCCCAAGCGATAAAATTAAAGGTTTACTTCCCCTCCACAATCAATCACACTCAACGGCTTGTCCAAAACAACGGGTGCCGTCTATACCAACATTAGTCCCGGGGGAGTTTTGTTTAATTATTTGAATTTTTGATTTCGGGACAGGTAATCCCTATTACCGCCCATTTTCTCGTGCGATGGCGAGTGAATAAACACTCGACCTGGGAATAACCCGCATAGCATGGAAGATATCGACCACCTCCTGTCGTTCCATGAATGATCCAGTCACACAAAATGGATCATTTTTAGATGTTTTTAGAGGTGGCACATGCAAATTTACTTAGGACGGTAAGGTAATACCGCATATAGGTAGGTATGGTGGACTCATCTGGAATAACTTTGGATTCAACGTTTTTGATGTACAAGCAGAATCCCCATTTAGTACAGGCAAAGGCTAGCAATTTATATAGGGAAGCGGCCAACTAGAGAGCAATAACGATCATAACCATGCATTATGCGTATGTAAAATTGGACACTAGCATGAGTAGGATATGAAGACCATGAACATAAACATTATAGAGGCTATGTTGGGTTTGATTCAACTACGTGCATGAACTTGTACCAAGTCAAGCCACTTGAACATTTAGAGGAGGATACCATATCATCATACTACATCACGATCATTTTAACACTATGTTGATATCCAAGATAAATCATTATCAACTCCCAGCTACTTATGCATGGCATGAGAAACTATAATCTCTAATTGTCATTGCAAACATTTTTAATCATAACAGGTTGAAGCCTGGATGCTAGGTTAAACATATTTACACAAACAGAACAAGTCGAGTTCATACCTTTTTCTCTTTGCCACGGCCAGTTCATCGAATGTCCTCATTATTGCCCTTCACTTTAATGATATGACTGATATGAAAATAGTAATAGTGCAAGAGTGCCATGCACTAAGATGGAATCTGCAAAACATTTTATTCAATAGGAGAAGACAAGGTAAAATGGGCTATTTATTAGTTCGACAGTTATTCACATGAGAGACACTCAACATTTTCATCATGGTCTTCCCCTTGGTACAACTCGAATAAAAAGAAAAGAAATTCAGAGAAACACACTGAAATATTTTTTGAGTTTTGGTTTTCTTCAGCAAGCAAGTAAAAAGCAAAAACGAGAAAAACTATTTACACGGGAAAGCTCCCAACAAGCAAAAGAAGAAAAAGGAAATCTTTTTGGATTTTCTTTTTAGTACTACTACTAAGCATGCATAGAAAGTAAATTAACTACGACTATTTTTTGGTTTTTCTAAAGTTTTTCAAACACGCACGAAGAAAGTAAGAAAATAAATCTAAGCATGGATGATACAATGAAAAAGTGTGAGCACCAACAAATGGAATAAGTGGACATGAATGTAGAGTCGGTGGAAACACGTACTCCCCAAGCTTAGGCTTTTGGCCTAACTTGGTAGTCGATCAGTAGCCTGGAGGGTAGTATGGATCCTGAGGAGTAGGCATCCACTCATCCCACTGTGGAGGCTCCTCCTGTGCTCCCTCCTCAGCAGCCTGAGCATTCTGGTAGGCGATGATGTTCGCGGGCATGATCCTATATCCGCCCCTAGCAACAGGATCAAGCAAAGCAGGAGCAGGCAATGGAATAACATCATGAGTCCTCACACTACAAACCAAGTTATACAAAATAGGGATGTGAGGAGATTCGATATCATTAAAATGGTGGTGATCCATGGCTACATGGTCTAGGTAAACTTTGGTCAGAGGGAAATCATGAGGGTGTATCTCAACCTCGAAGTGAGCCGCCAAATGAGTAGCAAAAATCCCACCATGTATTTCACCCTGAGATTTATTAAGATGGAGGCGTCGAGCCACAATAGCTCCCAAGCTATGAGTGTTGTCACCCTCTAGTCCTCGGCGTAAAACAGCAAAGTCTGGTGCACTGAGCGCACCTACTTTCTTTCTAGTAAGCAAGCACTTAGCAACAAATAAAACAAAATAATGTACGGCAAGAGAATGTATGCTAGCAGCCATGGTGGCTGACACCCCTCTCTCATCCCTCACTGTCAAAGTGCGATAAAAATCCTCAAACCCAGCCGGCCTAGGCTTGGCTAAGCTCCCATCAGAGGGGATCAAGCATATATCACCAAATTCAGTAAGTGTTATCTGATGGTTTTCAGCATATAAATCGAAGCTCACTTTGGGAGGACTATTCCTAGGTAGGAAAGTAAAACTCTGAACAAAGATATTTGTGAGGATTTGGTGCTGGTCACACTCATCTGCGATGAAGTCGGTGAGGCCGGCATTAACAATATATTGCATGAACTCCTCAAGAAATCCAGCCTCTTGCATGAACGGGGTGTGTGGCCATTCGCACGGCCGTACCTCTGCCAACCTTCGGAGGTGGTGATCACTGTCAGAAGACTCCCCAATAACACCCTTGGAGTTCTTCTTAGAGCCAAACTTCCTGAAGATATTCATGTCCGTGTATAATTTTTTCTATGAACAAAAATCTGAATTTTTAGTCCACAAAATTTTCTCAACAAAACTTCCCAAAATTGGTAGCAACTACTCATAGGGATACAAAGAAGCCATAGTAAGCATTCAAACTACTTGAACACTAAGAATTCAACATGCAGCACATCTACAGTAGCACCAAGAGTAGCTATTTATTCAAAGTATAAGACACTAAAACTAAAACTAATTGGACAAATGGTGGAGTCACATACCAAACAACAATCCTCGAAAATAGTTTCGGAAATGGAGCTTTGAGCAAAGAGATCGAAATCCGCGGGTGTGATCTCAAGAACACGGGAGAGAAAGCAATGGCGATTTTTTCTGGAGGTAGGTGATGACGTGGGCTAAAGAGATAAGTGAGGGGGGCCATGTGGGGACCACAACCCACCAGGGGGTCCCTGGGGGTGCTGGCGCACCCAGATGGGTTGTGCCCACCTCGTGCACCTCCCTCTGATATTAGTTGCACCAAAAATCCTCAGATATTCAGAAAAAAAATCGTATTAAATTTTCAGGGCATTCTAACAAATTTTGGTTTTGGGTCATTTTTTATTGCACTGGAAATTCAGAAAATAGACAAAACATGGTATTTTATTTTATTTAACTGATAAAAACAGAGAATAAAAAGTAGCAACAGAAAGTAGTGCTTACTAAATTCATCAACTTCATACCGTTCAAAAATGATCCATTAATAAGGTTGATCAAGTCTTATTAACAACCACTTTCGATTAGCATGAAACTGAAGAACTTTCATAAATCACTAAGTTACCTCAATGTGGATATGCATTTCCCCAACAAAAAGTATTTCATATTTCTTTTTGACATTAGGTAGAGGTATTTGAAAACTTCCAATAGTGATTTTTGGAGATTTTTCAATAACATTAATACCATTCACTTGGAATTGTTTCTTCGCAAACTGCATAGTGTTCTCGTTGTCATTAATATGAGAAGTGACCTTGCTTTTATTGCAATCAATAACAGACCCTGCAGTATTCAAGAAGGGTCTACCAAGGATAGTTGACATGTAGTCGTCCTCCGACATCTCAAGTATAACAAAGTCAGTCAAAATAGTTACATTAGCAACAACAACGGGCACATCCTCATAGATGCAGATAGGTATGGCAGTTGATTTGTCAGCCATTTGAAAAGATATTTCAATAGGTGTGAGTTTATTCAAGTCAAGTCTTTTATATAAAGAGAAAGTCATAACACTAATACCAGCTCCTAAGTCACACAAAGCAATTTTCACATAATTCTTTTTGATAGAGCAAGGTATAGTTGGAATTCCCGGATCTCCAAGTTTTTAGGTAATCCATCTTTAAAAGTGTAATTAGCAAGCATAGTGGAGACTTCAGCTTTCGATATTTTTCTCTTATTTGTGATGATGTCCTTCATATATTTTGCTTAAGGATGCGTTTTCAAGATATCAGTCAAGCGAGTACGCTAAAAGACTGGCCTCAACATTTCAGCAAAGCGTTCAAATTCTTCATCATCATTCTTTTTAATTGACTTGGGTGGAAAAGGCATAGGTTTTTGAACCCACGGTTCTCTTTCTTTACTGTGTTTTCTAGCAACAAAGTCTCTTTTGTCATATCTTTTATTTTTATCTTGTGGATTATCAAGATCAACAAGTGGTTCTATCTCAACATCATTATATGGTTCCTTTTCATTGCTTGGTTGAGAGTCTTCATGAACCTCATCATTATATTTTTCATTATCATTAGGTGAGTGTTCATTACCAGATTGAGTTTCAGCCTCTGAGATAGAAACTTCATTTTCATTATCATGAAGTTTTTCTATTTCAGGTTCACTAGAAGTGTGCAAAGTCCTATCATTTTTCTTTTTCTACATAGAAGGACTAGGTGCACTAGTGTTAGGTCTTTGTGAATCTCGTTCAATTCTTTTTGGGTGTCCTTCAGGATAAA
Source organism: Triticum dicoccoides (assembly GCF_002162155.2). Lineage (NCBI taxonomy): Eukaryota > Viridiplantae > Streptophyta > Magnoliopsida > Poales > Poaceae > Triticum > Triticum dicoccoides. The sequence continues at coordinate 305,177,149 of NC_041382.1, read as the reverse complement.
GTGGTTCCTGAGTCATTTTACCTCCTCTAGTTGCAACTCTAACAGCAAAGTCATGCATATTATGATTCATTTCATCAAGCAATTTTCTTCGTGATTTAGCAACTTGTTCTAATTGAGTTTGAACCATATAAGCATGATTTCCAACACCTCTAACAACATTTGATATTCTAAATAACAAGTCACTCAAGCGAGCAATCATATCAGAATTATATTTCAATTGTTTCATAACATTTGCATTGAAGTGATCTTGTTTTCTAATGTAGTTTTCAAACTCATAAAGGCATTGGCTAGGATGCATATTGTGAGGATTATCATTATCATTAAACTTCATAGAATTTAACTCAACCACCTTAGGCATTGGTGGTGTGTTAAGCCCATGTATTTCTTCAATAGGAGGTAAAACTTTAACATCCTCCGCTTTAATACCTTTTTCCTTCATAGATTTCTTTGCCTCTTGCATATCTTTGGGACTGAGATATAATATATCCCTCTTCTTCGGAGTGGGTTTAGGCGGTGGTTCAGGAATAGTCCAATCATCATAATTTTTCAATATGTTATTCAATAGTTCTTCAGCTTGACCAACAGTTTGTTCCTTAAAAACACAACCAGCACAACTATCTTGGAAGTCCCTAGAAGCATCAGTTAGTCCATTATAGAAGATATCAAGTATTTCATTTTTCTTAAGTGGATGGTCAGGCAAAGCATTAAGTAACTGGCAAAGCCTCCCCCAAGCTTGTGGGAGACTCTTCTTTAGTTTGCACAAAGTTAAATATTTCCTGTAAGGCAGCTTGTTTCTTATGAGCAGGAAAATATTTTTCAGAGAAGTACTAAATCATATCCTGGGGAGTATGCACACAACCAGGAGCAAGAGTATTGTACCAAGCTTTAGCATCACCCTTTAATGAGAAAGGAAATAATTTGAGAATAAAGTAATATCGAGTTTTCTCATCATGAGTAAAAAGGGTGGCTATGTCATTCAACTTAGTAAGATGTGCCACAACAGATTCAGTTTCATAACCATGGAAATGATCAGATTCAACCAAAGTAATTAACTCTGGGTCGACAGAGAATTCATTAAAGATAGGTGAAGTAGAAAACTTAGGATCACATTTCATTCTAGCATTCAGAGATTTTTCTTTATACTTGTGTAGTAATTTCTCTAGATCATCTCTATCATTGCAAGCAAGAATATTTATAGTTGTTTCTTCACTCATAACATAACCTTCCGGTACCTTAGGCAATTCAATTATAGGAAGGCTAGTTCTAGCAGGTGTTTCAGGAGTTTCAGTTTCAAGCTCATCATCAAATTCAACAACATCATGTTGTATAACTCTAGCAATTTGTTTATCAAGAAATTAACCAACTGGCACATCATCATTATGAAGCAAGGTACTAGCATAGTCATAAGCATCATTCATAGTAGAAGTAGCATCATAAATAACTTGCAACATATCAGAATTAATAGCATGTGGTTGTGTTGCAAGTTTATTCATAACAGAAGGTGAATCTAACGCAGAACTGGATGGCAGTTCCGTACCTCCGCTCGTCCTTGAGGGAAATATCTTAGTCTTAGTGTCCTTCAGATTCTTCATAGTGATAATATGATAATAATCCCAAGTGACTCAACAAATATAGCTATGCTCCCTGGCAATGGTGCAAGAAAAAGGTCTTGATAACCCACATAGGGGATCACAACAGTTTTCGAGGGTGGAGTATTCAACCCAAATTTATAGATTCGACACAAGGGGAGCCAAAGAATATTTTAAGGTATTAGCAGCTGAGTTGTCAATTCAACCACACCTGGAGATTAATTATCTGGAGCAAAGTGATCAGTAGCAAAGTAGTTTGATAGTGATAGTAGTGACATCATTAATAGTAACAGTAACACTGATAGTAGTAATTTTGTAGCAAGCGTAACAGTGATGATAGCAGCAATAACTTAGCAGAAACAATATAAGATAAATTCGTAGGCATTGGATCGGTGACTTCTTGGATGATATTCAACATGTGACAGTTATAACCTAGATTGATACGGCACTAGCTATAGTTCATCGATATAATGTAGGCATGTATCTGTAAATAGTCATAAGTGCTTTATTAAAAGAACTTGCATGATGTCTTTTGTCCTACCTTCCCATGGCAGTGGGGTCCATATTGGAACTAAGGGATATTAAGGCCTCCTTTTAATAGAGAAGCGGAAGAAAGCATTAACACATAGTGAATACATGAACTCCTCAAACTACGGTCATCACCGGGAGTGGTCCCGATTATTGTCACTTCGGGGTTGCCGGATCATAACACATAGTAGGTGACTATAGACTTGCAAGATAGGATCAAGAACTCACATATATTCATGAAAACATAATAGGTTCAGATCTGAAATCATGGCACTCAGGCCCTAGTGACAAGCATTAAGCCTAGCAAAGTCATAGTAACATCAATGTAAGAAGATAGTGGATACTAGGGATTAGGCCCTGACAAAACTAACTCGATTACATTATGAATCTCCTCCAACTCCTCACCGACCAGCGAGACTACAAAGGAATTACTCACTCCTAGTGGGGAGCATCGTGGAATTAGTGACGGAGAAGGGTTAGTGATGATAAAGAACGAAGATCCCCCTCTCCGGAGCCCCACACGGACTCCAGATCTACCCTCCCGACGAAGAACAGGGCTTGGCAGCGGCTCTGTCTCGTGGATCGCGATAATTCTTTTTTTCTTCTTTTTTCTCTGAAAATAGGAATTTATTGTGTCAGGGTTGAGGTCTGCAGGGCCACCAGGTGGGTACAACCCACCTGGGCGCGCCAAGACAGGGGGCGCGCCCTGGTGGGTTGTGCCCACCCTGCGGCTCCTCTACAGTAGGTCTTAGCTCCAGAAATTCTTATATATCATATAAAAATTCCTCGCAAAGTTTTGTTCCATTCCGAGAACTTTTATTTCTGCACAAAAACAACACCATGGTAGTTCTGCTGCAAACAGCGTCAGTCCGGGGTCAGTTTCATTCAAATCATGCAAATTAGAGTCCAAAACAAGAGGAAAAGCGTGAGAAAAAGTAGATACATTGGAGACGTATCATCCCTACCTAGCGCGCTAATTGTCAGAATCGGGGCTCCGCGGACCCAAATAAGGTTCAAACTCTAGGTCGTGTGCGAAGATCTAATCTAGCTTCAGCCTCAAGCTCATCACCTCATGTCTTGGCCTCGTTGAGTTCGTGCGAGCGGGGAAAAGAGGGACACAGTAGTTTACCTAGCTTCAGGCCACCTCACGTAAAACCCTACTCTTGCTTTGTGGTGGATTGCCTCGCGAGGAGGATGAGGATGATCTAGTACAACTGGTGAGCAGCCTCGCGAGGGCTCAAAGGAAGAGAATGAATCGACCCCCCTCTTCGGTGGAGACTAGCCTATCTTTATAGTGGCCTTGGTCCTCTTCCCTTATAGCTTAGGCAGGAAGGGATTCCACAGAGGCCAATTTGAAAGGTGAAAAGAGGTACATCTTATCCTAACGAAAGGTGGTCTTCACCTGCAAAGCTCTTGGCCATGACGCAGTGGTGGGCTTGGCAATGAAATCTGTCGTGCCGAGCTCGTGGTCTTGGTCTCGTTGCACCGGAATGGAAACCTTTGGGGGATTCCTTGGGAACCCGCGTACGTCCTTGCCTCCTTAGCACGAAAGAGGAAACCCTCCTCCTCTGCGCCCGCTGGTGACCGCCTGGCCTTGGTCATCATGGCTCAGATCCTTGCGTGCCTTGTGAGGCGGGAGGCTTGCATAGAGATCTCTGCTCCTCGAGAGGACAGGCTTGGGGAGCTGCCCCTCGGGCGGGCTTGGTGTTGTCCGCCTTGC
>NC_041382.1:305149682-305173124 GCF_002162155.2 Triticum dicoccoides | reverse complement strand
GGGGGGGGCTCACGAGGGTCTTTCTTGGAGGGTCTTGTAGCTGAGCCATATTAGGCCGTCGACGGGGCCACGCGCTAGGCCGCAGGCAGGCATTCTGGGTACCCCCGATCCCAGAACGCCAACAGGCAGATATTGTCTACATGAAGCTTCACCCCAAGACCAAGGATGAAGCTATTTAGCAAGGCTTCTATCCTTGCATGGTGAGGCGGCCTATGCCAAACAACCCAGATCCATCAAGCATATTGTGGTGCAAGATGATGATCTCTGTGAAGCAAATTATGAACTTGCTAGGGGCTCTGCTGCCCAAAACAAGGACTATGGGATTGACTTCAATCTAGGCCCTGCAGAACCCTGGCCAGATGGCTCTTGTGAGGCAGAAGCTAATCTAATTGGCCCCATTGATGATCCTGTTGCATATATTGCATACTTGGCTGAACGAAGAGCTCATGCTAAGGCAGCTCAAGAAGGATCCCAACCATCTGCTGCTCCTGAATCCTCGAGGCCAGTCAAGAAGTCAAAGGCTTCCAAAGCTGCTTCTGCACCAAAAGTTTTAAGAGTGAAGCCTCTAAAAAATTGCACCTCCGGAATCCAGTGTGCATTCTGAAGACTTCTCTCGGACTTCTCCGAAGACAAAGAAAATCTCAGGCCAAGGCCTGACACCAGCAAGCATTCTGTGAAATGATGATGACATTACAAATCTGTCCAATGACAAAGATCTCGCTAATGATGCATTGGAGCTGTTGATCAAGAGCAAGCAGGAGGCTGAAATCTTCAAGGACTTTCCTTTGTTTGATGCTGACATCTTGAATAATTTCATTAATAAATGGTTTGAAGACACCTCACTCACTATTGATGATCTGCAGTTGCCCATTGGCATCAGTGTCACCTTCCAGGGCTGCATTGCCAAAGAACTTGCTATTGCTCAGAAGGTCAATTAGCAGAAGAACAAGATTGACTATGAGAAGGTTGTCTTCAAGAGGCACATGGCAAAGCCCAGTGTTTCAGATGTTCAGAAGTTCAATTCGATGTTGGCTGATCTAAAGGCAAAATTTCAAAAGCGTCGTGATGAAGCCAAAGGCTCACGAGAGCGCCTCAAGTTCTATCTTGAGAAATGTGTTCAGGCTCACAATGAAGCCTTCAACAGAAATGCACTTGGGCATCCAGGCATCGACCCCAATCTTGTCAAGAAGAAGAAGAAGATGATGATGAATGTTGTCGTACCCCAGGCTGAGGCTTCTCACCAAGACATGCCAAAGATTATCTTCCCTCCCAGCTTCGCTGCTTGAAGGCCATCTACACCGTCTGTTGCTTCCGAACAGAAGAAGACAAAGCAAGCTTAAGCTGAAGCCAAGACGCGCAAGAACCATGAAGATTCTGATGCCCCTTCCACACCAAGAAGGCAGAAGACGAAGTCTTCCAAGGCTTCACGAAGGGCACAAGCACCAACATCTTCATTTGCTCCTCAGGAGCCATTGCTTGTTGAGACCATATCAATTGCCTTGCCTGCCTCCTCCATAGAGAAAGAAGAATGGTTATGCATGAGCCTGCTCCCACAAAGGCCCATGTCATTGTCGAGACTTCAGCTGTTGACACCACCACAAATGAAGACATTGGTCGCGAAGATAATGTAGAAAGAGAAGATGATGAAGTCCTTCCTCAGTTAACCTAGAACCTGGTATCATCACCTGTGCCTTCGCACAGTGAGCCCATAAGCATTGGCGGTCCCTCAAATCCAATCACCCAAGATGAGTTCTGGGAAGAGCAACACCCCAACTCCCCCCCTAAATGAAGTTATTCCTCATACGCCACCAACTCAAGTCATAAGTCAAGTGCTTGGAACTCCCCAAGCAACACCAGAAGATGTGGAGAAGACCACACCATCACCTCATGCGTCGCCCTCATTCTGAAGGCTTCACAGAGGCCCAAGGCCCTCTGTCTCCATGTCCAGTATCCCTGAAGAGGATGTGTAACACACTAGCTCAGTCGCACATCAAGTGTTTCCTGAAGCCATCCCTTCACATACTGCTCAAGAGTCTGAAGCCAAAGAGGCTGAAGATATTTTGGGTGTATCAGCCGATGACCACCAAAAAGAAGAACAAGTTCTGATTCCTACTGCTGGCAATCACTACCGGAATTAGGATCTTTGCCGCCAGCCAGCTCTTTCCGTCTACTAGCTGACGACAAAGAAGGCCTTTGCTATCATCTTACAAAAAGCTGACGGCAAAGATAGAGCAGATGGCAAAGAAGGTGTTTGCCATCAGCTGTGCCGTCTGCTAGCACATGACAAAGAGGGTGGATGGAGGACAAATGAGAATGATGTAACAGCCACTTTCTTTGCCGTCCACTAGTAGACGGCAAAGCTTCTTTGCCATCAGCCAGCAGACGACAAAGAAAGTGGCCGTTTCCCCCGGCCCACCCCACTATCTAGGCTCTTTGTCGTGTGCTAGCAGACGACAAAGAGTTGTGACCTACCTAAAATAGGATTTGCACCTGCGCCCCGCCCCTCTCTGTCTCCCCTCTCTCTCTCCCGGCCCTCACCTCACCCGCACCGTCGCCCCTGGGCCCGAGCTGCCTCGACCCCCGTCGCCCCGCCCTGCCGCTCCGGCGGCCCCCCGCCCCCGCCGCCCACCGCTTCCTCCACCACCGTTGGAGCCAAGGTGAATTTTTTTTGTTTATTCATACTGTTTTTTGCTGTTTCGGTTGAGGTGTTATTAATAGGTTTAGGTTAGTGGTAGGATTAGGTTAGTGCTAGGTTTAGGTTTAGATAATTAGAAGAAGAAGAAAGTTGAAAAGAAGTAGAATAAGTAGAAGAAGAGGGAAAAGGAAAAAAGGAAGAGTTTCCTGGATCGCCGGTAGCCAAGGGGATAGATGGTGGAGCCAGTGGGTCCCGCCGGTCCCGACGCCGTAGCCCATGCCGAGAATCCCCTGGTCCAAGTGTTGACCCGTCGACAATGCATCGCCATACCAGAGGGCGCCCGGGAACGAGTGGATTAGGGGGTTCCTCGACGTCGATGGAACCCTAAATAGAATACCGTTGGTGTAAGATACATGTGGCCGTCGGTGTCGAACACTACATCCACGTCCCACAAGTGATGTCGGCATCCGGCGTACAGCAGCAATAGTTCTCGTGGTCGATGGCGGTCGAACACCTATGCGAATTTGTCTTGCAGCCTCTGCGATGACGATTAAAATCCAAGTGTTGAAAGTTGAAACACCCAAACTGACTCAAGTCAGTTTGGTTGTTTGAAGTTTCAAAACTTGGCTTTAATCCTCATTGCAGAGGCTGCCAGAAAAATTCGCTAAGGTCTTCGACCGTCATCGGCCCCTAGAACTATTGATGTGCATGGGGCGCCGGGCGCTGGCGTCACTTGTGGGATGTGGATCTAGTGTTCAACACCGAGCGCCACATGTATCTCGCACCGATGATACCTGTTATTTAGGGTTCCATCGACGCCGAGGAACCCCCTAACCCGCTCGTCCTGTTGTAAATATTTAGTTAGATTGATAGAAAAAACAATATTTCTATGTTACTCATCTTTATATTTAAATGTGAAGTTTTTTCATCGCTGCGAGGGTCTAGTGTTCGATGAGCTCCGCCCCTACATTCATGGGTGAGCACAAATGACATCTCCTCCACCCCCTTCATTTTCTCGGTTCCGGTCTACGTGCCGATGAAATTTGCTAGCTATAGGTGTCTTCAATCATCAGTATGTGTGACCACTATGGGTCTCCCGTTCGAAAGGGTTACATATACAAATATGCATGCATTTGCATATTTATAACTATTATTCTTTCGAATTGTGCAACGTTACCCATGGACAGCCAGAGTATGTGTAGATTGGGTTCGTTTTCCCATATGCTCTGCTCCGGATCCGATATAGAATTTCATCAGTGCCTCCCTGTTGTTCTCCGAGTACACATCCTATATGTTTATTGCCGAGCCATGTATCAGGAGAACAACAGGGAGGTGCTAAAGAAATTTTGCGTCGGATCCATAGCAGAGCATGGGAAAACGAACCCAATCTACACATTCTCAGGTGGGATTAGGACCTATCTTTACCTATTAGCATCTAGGTTGGATGGACGTAATAAAAGTGACAAACTCCATTAACTGAGGAATATATACATGCTGATATATATATATATATATATATATATATATATATATATATATATATATATATATATATATTTCTTATGTGTCTAGTAGCTAGGCAAGATGAGTGATCATGCATGGATGTACACCGATCACACTAGTCAGAAAGACATGACCATTGAATGGTTAACAAAAACCAAGGGGGTTTTCAGAGACGCATTTGCAAATGGCCAGACGACAACCTGGTTCCCCTGTGCTGGGTGCAACAATTGGCACAAGAGGACGGAGGATGAAATGGGCAAACACCTACAGAAGAGGGGTTTTACGTCAGATTATATGGTGTGGACATTCCATGGCGAGTCTACCAAACGTGCCAGAGCTGAGGTGCTTCGTCATCGCACCGACAAGCATGGTACCGGGATGGAAGACATGGTGCAAGATTTTGATGATGCTCGGGACTCTGATGATGAGATGGAGGAATCTGCAAAGGCCTTCAATGAAATGTTGGAGTCTTCAAAGCGTCCTCTCCACGAGCACACTGAGCGTTGTCAGTTGGATGCCATCTCACAAATAATGGCTCTGAAGGATCAATTCAACTTGGGCAATGAATGCTATGACGCGATCATGTACTACCTGCAAACCTGTACCAGTCAGACAAAATCCTCCATGCTCTTAAGATGTCATATGAGAAGATACATGCCTGCGAGAAAGGATGTGCCTTATTGAGGCTTCAGTATGTGGACTTGAACTATTGTCCCATTTGCAAGTCATCCAGGTATGTTGTGGTAAACAATGGTATGGGTGAGAAGACGCAGACCAAAATCCCCATTAATGTTCTTCGGTATATGCCAGTTGTACTCGTAGGAAACATGGCTAGCAATGATGAAGGACAGGGTTCTGGTGATTGCGACGACATCTACTAGGTAGTAGACGAATTTTTGAACCTTGGTAACGATCAACGGTTGTTCTTGATGTGCCCACCTATCGCATCGGAGACTGAGACCGACATCAAGACCGGTGCTGAGACAGAGACCGGCGCCGAGACCTGCAGCGAGACTAGCAGAGCCGGTATAGAACCGAAAGCAAAGAGGAAATGGCGCCCAAACCAGCTCATGACTTCTAGACTGGTGGTCAAGGAGGTGGACGACGGAAATTTCGAGCCAAAAGATTCAGCGGAAGCGCGCACGTGCTACGACAATCAAATAGGCTGCATCGTATGGACAACCGCCACCATCAATGATGAGAAACTAAAGAAGATAGATAATATGAGGCCCTCCCTCCTAAAGAAGCTACACCAGGTATTCTTGTTCCCGGGCCGGGATGAAAAGGAATATAAAAATCCAGATAAAGACTCGGCAATGAAGAAGATAAAAAACGCGCCATGTCCAAGTTTAGCGATGCGTTGGCCGCCTGGAAAGCAAGGGTGAAACATCGAATCATCAAAAAAAGGAACCCTGCTCCAAGATTATAAAGGATAATCCGACAATCACGTAAGAGCGGTTTGAAATATTCAAGGCGGCTTGCGATGCCGAAGCTGCCAAAGAAAAGTCGAAGTACGTGAAGGGGCTTCAACAGAGGAACATGGGGTGCCACCACCTCGGAAGTCGTGGTTACGGCGGGAAGAGGTCCATATAGGCCAAGGAGGACGGGGAACGTGAAATTCTGGGCATCCTAGACCCCTTGGTGGAGTTCACCGCCCCGCAGGAGCGTGACGTCCTCAGGGTCGGTACCATTGGGACCCAGTGAAGAAGGTTTTCAAGACGGACCCGGTCATGACGTAGTTCATGAGACTGCTGGTAATTTTAGTTTCTGATCAATTCAACTGCACGTTTAGTCATATTTGTAAATGATCCTTGTTCCTTTTGCAGAGAGAGCATCATAGGATTGTGGCCGCAAGTGACTCGCTGTCTGAGGCATTGACGAGGCCCAAGTGGGACACCCCTTTCAACAAGGCGTTGAACATATTGAAAGGACTCCCCATGGACACTCGGTCATTGTATGGATGCGTGCACGGTGTCGGAGACGGTGCCACGTGGAAGAAGTACTAAAGTGAGACCACGGAGGAGAGAAAGGAAAGACGGAGGTTAACTGAAGAAAACATCGACAAGAAGGTTGAGATTGCGGTTGAGAAGAAATCAGCTAAGACAATCCCAACAGTGGTTGCTTTTGCAAAACAGGCGATTGCAGATATGTCTGGTGTCTTGGTTCCGGCCGTTGTCAGTTGGAGCAGGCAAATTCTAGAAAAAAATGCAGCGGACTTTCCCCTTACCGACTTCTTCGGGAGCAGCTCGACTAGCGTTGCACCAGCACCTGCACCTACTCCCGCACCAGCACCTGCTCCTGCTCCTGCACTGGCTCCCGCACTAGCTCCTGCACCGGCTCCGACACGATATCTATCACACCGCCCCTCTTCAATAAATGTATAATCTCCCATTTCCATTGCCTTTTGGATGTCTCATGTTGCAGACATGTCTTTGCAGGCCGACGTAACCCCGTGCACCATATTTTACACCATCGGCGACCAGAAGGTGGACGTGGGGAAGGCGATGATAATGAAGCCGAAGGAACCATTGTTCCACAGCTGGCGGATACCCCCTGACGTCTTAAGGTTTCCATGGCCAATGTCAAACTGGGCCACAAGAATTTGGCTACTCCGGTACTAGGGGGATGACGACGAGACCCCACGGCGGCGTGGCGATTGTAATGGGTGGGTCCTATTGTGGCCAAAGAGTTTGCTTCGTGTGGAGGCAGCCGGGAGCGCACCCACGAGCACGCAGCCTCAGCAAGGTATGAACATCAACACCCCACCTACCCAATTAGCGTCGGCTGTCATGCTGGGTGATAGAGGACGGGGTGAGGAAGAGGCTCCATTGGTTGCTGATGACGTCGCCATAGATGAGGATGAGGATGATGATGACACTCAATAGTATCTCAATAGTGGCGCCTATGATGAGTACTCAAGGTTTGAGCGTGATGAGTCGGTGCCTGAATTGCCGCCTCCAGAGGCTGAACATATTATAGATGACCTTTCGGTAGCAAAGAAGCATAGGAAGAGAACGGGGAAAGGCAACAAAGCTGCTTCTATGATCCAGCCGTCACAGCAGCCTCGGGTTGAAGACCGTATACCTATCCCCAGTGCCGCAAAATGGCATATACCAAGTGAACGAATCCTACCTAAGGCAACGGTAGAGGCCACACACGGCGATCTAAGGAGACTTCATGATGACGTGCTACAGAGATAGAAAAGCCTCATCGCCTCAGAAAATCTAGGATACCCACTCTATGTGGTTAATGTGCCATGGCAAAGGTCGTACGTCCACACATTCCCTGTGGAGAAGTTCTTTCTTCGATTCGATTACATCTTCGACATGTTTCACTTGAAGAAGCTGGATTTTACGTTTGTCCGCCTTTTTTCCTTGTACATGAACTATATCATCAGGATTGAGCAGATACCTTATATCTGTGTCGCTGACCCGTACTTCATGGACGAGGGCTTCTTGGCAGTCTGCGCAGAGCACCGTGAATACGCTAGGGACTACATCGTCGATTTCATGGTCGCCAATAAGGACAAGGAGATGATAATCATGCCTTATCATCCCCTGTAAGTCATCCGCACGGATATCCTTCCTTCGATTTCAATCACTCATTTGCATAGTGGAGGCTAATTAATTTGAGGTGTACTTATTTTGTGCAACGGCGGGCGTGTCATCCTCATCATCCTTTACCCCCGATACTCCCACACTCTTTACTTGGACTCGTTGAAGAACATGAACAAAAAGGATTACACTCACATCAAGTCCGTTCTGGACAGTGGTATCTTTTACTACGACGTACGGGGTGGAGAGATCAAGGACAAGAAGAAAAGGGATGGCAGGCCCGCCTTCGACCATAAGACTGTCTTCTGCTGCATCCAGCAACTGAGTGATACTCTTAGTGATGGATTCTATGTTCTACACCACATGCTGGAGTACAGACGGGATCAACAGAACCTTCGCATGTCACCTAAATCCAGCGATGCCCATATTCTGCAATGGGCAAAGAACGTAGGAGATATCCCAGATCATCGACTTCGAGCTGAGTTCTATCACATCCAGCGTGAACTTGCCCAAGTCATCGTGAAGGAGGTCCTCGACAAAACAGTTCTGTTCTACGAGGAAGGACAAATGCCGTGGAAAGATGTCCGAACATGCATAGCCGCTCAACGCCTCGACCTGCAGCCTTTCACTAAGCTTGGGGACTATCTCCCTGACTTGGATGGATGGAACGACATGTTGGAGTGATTGTCGATATATAACAATGTGTCCATTTAGTCCATACTTTTTGAATGACGAAACTTTGAGTTATGCATGACGAAACCTTATTTGTGATGTAATTAAACCGTCCTCCTCAACTAGCGAAGATCATTGTGGTTAGGACATTTTGGTTACGATGAACTTTGTTATTTCTGCTTATGGTATGTTGCTTATATTTTTGCCAAGTCTGTCTCTTTCTGTTGCTCAACTATATATGTTGCAAATCATCGACTCATGTGATGATGCAGGTGCATAGATCATCGATGATGAAGAAGTCCTATGCCAGGAGTATACGACGAGTGGACGGAGTGTCAGGCCCAGGTGTACCAGTTTCCGAGCAACAACCAGTAGTTAGTTTAGGTTCACGCTAATGCGAGAGAGGGATATGAACTCATGTACTGCATAATTGCGCTCTCACTCATAGTGATAGCTCTTCTCGCGTATATCATTGTTTAGATGGATGATGATGTAGTTGCAAGTAATCGAGACTTGTACCGTTATTTTCGAGATGATAATGAGAGACCACTTTGTGTTGGATGATGATTATGATGATGACATGATTTGATGAGACTATATGCATGTATATGTTATGATTACATTTGTATGTGTTTGATATCCTAAAGCTTATAGTATAAAGCCTATTCAAATACAAAACAAATATGCAGAAAAAATAGTAGAAACTAATAAAACTAGCAGTAGCGAGGTTATATAGTTAGTAGTAGCGCTCTTTTACTAGTAGCACGTCCTAGTTAAAAGCGTTGTAGCTATTAGCAACAGCGCGTGGCACTAAAGCTCGCTACTGCTAGCCATGTATAGCAGTAGCGTGGGATAACACGCGCTACTGCTACATGTTAGTTGTAGCGCCTTATCAGTAGCACGGCACCCAGCACTACTGCTAGGCAAAATACTCGCACTACCGCTAGGCTTTTCCCTAGTAGCTGTAGGACTCCCATATGCGTGGATGGCAAGATTGGTGTCCGGATATGTTATTTCCTTCCCTCACAAACCGACTCTGTACAACTCTAGGCCCCTCCAGTGTGTATATAAACCAGAGGGGTTTAGTCCATAGAGGCTATAACAATTCTCATAGGCTAGACAGCTACGGTTTAACCATTACGATCTCATGGTAGATCAACTCTTGTAACCGCTATACTCATTGAATACAATCAAGCACGACGTAGGGTTTTACCTCCTTTAAGAGGGCCCGAACCTTGGTAAACATTGTATCCCATCGTTCCTTGTTACCATTGATCCTCAAACGCATAGTTCGGGACGCCCTACCCGAGATCTGTAGTTTTTGACACCGGCATTGGTGCTTTCATTGAGAGTTCCATTGTGTCGTCGACAGAAGGATCGATGGCTAAACTTGTCATCATCGATGATGCTGTTTCCGGGGAGACTGTTCTCCCTAGTCAACTCTTTGTGTTTGGCGGCTTTGCTCTGCGTGCCAATTCAACTGGTCACCTCGAGTAGATCAACAGCTACGCCCCTGGTCACCAAATCAGGTTCGGAAGCTTGAACTACATCGCTGATATCCGAAGAGACTTGGTCTTCGAAGGGTTCTTGGATCCACCATCATCTACATGAAGGTAGCCCATCGGATCCACCATCAGATTCTGCTCAAGTTTCGACTCTCGTGTCTGCCCTAGCCTTAGATTGATACGTCTTTGTCGTATGTACTTTTCCAAACACTTTTGCCCTTGTTTTGGACTCTAACTTGCATGATTTGAATGGAACTAACCCGGACTGACGTTGTTTTCAGCAGAATTGCCATGGTGTTATTTATGTGCAGAAACAAAAGTTCTCGGAATGACCTGAAACTTCATCGAACGTCTTTTTGGAAATAATAATAAATCATCACAAAAGATGAAGACCAGGGGGCCCACACCCTAGCCACGAGGGTGGGGAGCGCGCCTGCCCCTGGGTGCGCCCCCTACCTCGTGGGCCCCCTGGAGCTCCTCCGACCTCAACTCCAACTCTATATATTTGCTTTCGGGGAGAAAAAAAATAGAGGAGAACGATTCATCGCGTTTTACGATACGGAGCCGCCGCCAAGCCCTAAAACCTCTAGGGAGGGCTGATCTGGAGTCTGTTCGGGGCTCCAGAAATGTGACACTCTAAAAAAATATTTATTTGGTTTTTATCAAAAACTTTGTGGTTTTTGAGGAGAGGCTATTTAAAATTTTTCTTTTTCAGAAAAAACCTTCCACTTAAAAACTTCCTTTGCCTTGGCAAGGATTTTATTTTTTTTCAAACCTTGGTGTTTGATCTTTTGAAGCTTCTTCTCTGTTGGTTCTCTCAAATTTAATTTTTGAGTTCAAATTGTTTTCTTTTAAAATGAAGCTCTATGAAAATTTGGGGATTTTCATATCTTGGAACCACCCTTGACTTTGCATTGTTTCCATGTGGTAAAACCCCTCCAAAACCTCCCCTACACCTTGTGATCAACCTAAGTTCTCTGTCCCAACTAATCCAAACAAGTTTTGGATTTTATTCTAATTATTTTCCCTCTCAAATCAATTCTGAAAATTATTTTGAGCCCAAATGATTTTCAAAGCAAGTACCATATTGCATTTGAGTTTTGACCTCAAACCAACTCTCTTGGATAGTCCTTTGTACCCACAACCCAGAACCATCTTGATCCACTCCTTCTCTTTTCAAAATTTTCAAAATTCAGCCTCTGCAAGTTTGGACCAGATTTGCCAAATTTGATGAAATTCATATCTACACTACTCCAAAAATTCCACCAAAATTCAGGCAACCTATGTGAGCAATGAGAAGCCACTCCACCAAGTTTCAGCTCAAGGAAAAATACCTAGATGCCAATTTCATTCTGTCGAACACCTTGCGGGCACTGTTACTGTTCAAAAATTCAGAAAAAGTTCAGTTTCAGTGTCGTGTGCGTTCGTCAGTTCCTCTCACGCGTTCACAGTGCATTTGGCACATTCCTCTCCGCCTCTTCCTACTGTCTGGAGCACCACACGCTCACTTGGCCTCTTCCTGGCGTCGGTGGCACGATGGCCCGCCCTCGCCGGAGTCTTCCGCGGCGTCGGGACCTCCCGTGGCGGCTGACAGGGGGCAAGAACGGCGGCTCAATGCCGTTCCGCGCCGCCCAGCGCTCCCTGGCTCTCCGCGTGGCCTCATGCACGCCAGCGCACCCCCGCTGCACCGTCGCCGTGGCCCGACAGCCCTGGACGCGCTCTCTGCCGCCAACGGCCCGCGCCGTCCCGTTCCGACCAAAGCCTGCCCTAAGCTTCTAATCCAAGTCCGGTTAGCATCTAAACGGACCTAGTAAACTCCCACGACAGCGCTCGACTCCCTAATCACCCCCGACCGAGCACTGCGCCACCGTAACCATCGCCGGAAATCCCCGTTCACGGCCACCGCCTCGGGCTGCCTATAAAAAGGGCCCCCGAGCTCACCCTCGTGCACGCCGCATCCCCACACCTCACCAACGCCACGCCAGGCCACTAGGGGGACCCCGAGGAGGTCTTCCCCATCAACTCCGGCCGCCCCGATCCGCCTCGGCCGCCACCTCGATTCGCTCCGGTGAGGCCGTCTCCGGCGCCCAAACCCCGTTCGTTACCCTCTCTAGCTACCAGGAGCATAACCCCCTCCTCAATTTGATCACTTCAGCTCTCTCCGACGAAGTCCGCAACCACCCGAACCGCCGTCCGCCGGAGCAAAGCTCGCCGTCGACGTGGTGCTCGCCGACCGCCACCACCACCACCAACCGACGCGGAAGGGTGCCCTGAACACGGAGGTACCCTCCGATCTCTCTGCCTCGCCGTGGATCGCCGCCGGCGACCACCGCGGCTCTCGGGCACCAGCGAGATCTGCCGCCCCGTTCATATTTTCAAACCTGACAAGCGGGACCCGCTGTCAGCCTCTCTGTTCTTCCTAAACGAAGCGTTTTCTGAAAACGTCTTCTTCCGAATGCGCTTTCCCTCTGGGCTGGCGTAGTCGCTACCGAAGCGCTTTCTGTTTTTATAAACTAGCCCCTAGAAAACTTCTGTTTCATTACAGATGAGTCCCTGGACAAAAACCTTTATAACTTTTAAACAAAAAGGTATTTTTGGTTGATTCTTTTTCTGTTCTCTTTAAAATTTTGTCTAGTTTTTTATCAGATTTATTTGGAAAATATTTGGTATACTTTCTGTGCACTCCTTGATATTCACGATAGCGCATATATTTTCTTTATACCGTAGATACCGAAGGAGGTGACGGAGCCATGAACTTCACCGAGCTAGGCTCCGACTACTCTGAACCAGGCAAGCATGTTTGAACTTTTGTTATGATGAGTGTCTTGGCATGTTTTGCATTTAGTTAGTTTCATGGCATGTTGATAAGCATATCGATGAATGTCATTTTATGCGATAATGAGGTAAGTGAGTTCGATGATCCATAAGTGGATGGATATGAGTATGAATGGCCATGTGTTGGCATGAGGATGGGTGAGATGGCAGTGTTGTAGCATGCCAGTCTCATGCCAGGCTATGTGACTTCAGTGTCAAACCGTATCGGTCCAGTTCCTTTCATTTCCTTCCCTGTACTACCACATGTTTTCCGCAAGGAATATGGTTTAGTAAGTTGCAAACCGCTTTTCTGGTACACACCAAAAGGAGAGGCCGTGATGATGGTTCCATGGCCCTGGATTAAAGCCAGTCATCCGGTCAGGGGGCATGGGTGTTTCCGGTTGGGACCGAGAGGGGGGCACCCCTTAGAGCGCGCGTATATAAATTTGATCCCATGCTATTCGAGATTGTGATCTCCCCGTCTCAAAAGTTTTTCTTGGACGATGTCTAGGGTGATTCCTAGCATCGAGAGGTATGATGGGTGTGTACTGGTTAGCTGTGTTTTCTTCTGAAATACCGTAAACGGAACTAGTCCTTCGTGACTACGGAAATCCGTTGGCTGTGGGAATAATTTTGTACAAACTCTGCAGAGTCATATATCCCTCCAAATCATCTATTCCATGTCCAATTTCGTATTATCTTGTCCTAACAATGACAGTGCTGATGACAAAGACTCCGGTGTTTCGCATGAGTGCTAATTCCGGTTAAATGATATTCCTGTGGATGGACTAACCCATTTATTCTTATGAATTAAAAGTTTATTATGATTATTATTTACCTGTCCATAAAAGCCCCTTCTGTGATGTCGCCCCGACGTCCGACTGTGGCATTTCTTTTCAAGCCCTTTCTGTGATGTCGCCCCGACGTCCGACTGTGGCATTTCTTTTCAAGCCCTTTCTGTGATGTCGCCCCGACGTCCGACTGTGGCATTTCTTTTCAAGCCCTTTCTGTGACGTCGCCCCGACGTCCAACTGAGGTATTTCTTTTTAAGCCCTTTATGTGGTGTCGCTAAGACGCCCGACTGTGGCATCTTTTTCTTTATATTTATTTGTTCACCTTTCGAGGCGTTGCTTCAGACACCCGATCGGAAATTATTTATGTTCTGTTGGGATTTCAGGCGGACTACCGCTGTTTCCCTTTTACTGACCTTGTTATGATAATTTTGAATGTACATTGGTGAATTTATTCATGACGCATCCATGCATGCATTTGTTATATCTTACATCCGAACTGTCTTGCGAGTACTTTCAAAGTACTCATTGGCTTGTTGATTTGGCCAGATGCTGACGAAGGCGATTTCATGGATGAAGAGTTCGATAGCGAGTCCGACACTTAGAGGAGTCCCAGTCAGTCTCGTGCGACCCTGGATTTGGTCACTGTTTTATATCCGCTTCTGCTACCAAATAAATTCATCGAGCCTCACCTCGACGCTCGATGAGATGATAGACTTAGAGTCTTGTATTTCTCTCCCCACTGTGTTTTTCCACCACCGCCCTATCCTCGAGTCAGTAGTATGTCTCCACACCACTGTTTCATGTCCGCCATTATGTATAATTATTGGCGTGCTTGTAATAATTTGGTTGAGCAACCGCAGTTCGACCCTGTAATATATTTTATGCTACTGGCTTATTGTATCAAGAAATTGTCTACCAGTGAGGAGGATTTCTCTCATACTGGACTCAAAAGATTGGTTTCTCAATAAATATTTTTATTGGAAAACCGGTCATGACAAGCTTGGTACCAGAGCCAGGCTGACTGTAGGAAGCCACTAGGTGCGATCGCTAATTAGTTATTAGCATGATAGAGCTAATTTATATTTTTGCAATTGTAGTCATTTTCTGTCAGTCAGCATAAATTTATGATCTGACCCTGCAGAATTTTTGCCCACTTTTGTAGATGACCGACAACAGCTGCGAGTCTCAGACCTTCGCCAACGTGCCCGATGGGTTCGTCAAGCTTCTTTCTTTCATCGTTCAGGTCGCGATGGGGCCATCCGTACGCCCAGTCTTCACACTCTGCCAGCACCGAGTCAACGACAGTCTGACCATGCACCAGGCCGCGGTGCAGTTCAAGGGAGGGCGTGGTGAGTTACGCCGCTTCCGGTTCGTGGGAAGAGCAATGCCTACGGAGAGGCATGCTATGCAGATGGCAGCCCGCGAGGCGATAGCTCGTCTCAGGGATGTCCTTCCCGTGATGAAGACTCGTCGTTACCGTTATCTTCCGTGCCATGTGCCTTACACCTGTCACTACGCATACTCCTGCCCCAGAGGAGAACGAGACGAGGCTTTTGAGATGCTCATTGAGTATCTCCGGGCCCTGGAGGCAGCCTTCGACAACCTGGTGGACGACTTCGTAGCTACCCGCATGGACTCAGTCCATGGCTGTGCCTCCAACAGGAGGGAGCTCCTACCCATCGCTCCGCCACTGACTTTGGTCTCGTCCTCGGCATCTTATACGCCTACTCGTCGCCTGCCTTCTACCGAAGAATTCAACCAAGTCATTGCACCCACTTCAGCGCGCACTGCACCACCCTTCGCGCCCACTCCTGTACGTGTTGCTCCGCCCCTGGCAACCGCTCCGTCCACTCTGCGCAACACTACACGTATGGAGCCCATTAGCGAGGAGGAAGTCGAGTCCCCAACCTCGCTACGCCTCGCCCTCGGCAGGGCAAAGGAGGTCATCAACATCTCTGCCTGAGTATGCTTAGCTGCCGTGTATTGTACCGCTTTGTAAGATATGTACATAGGTTGTGAGAAGTAGCCTGTTTGCGCATCATGTAGGATCTGGAGAAGTGCACTAGCCTAAATAACATGTCAGGATTATGTACACATATCCTGAGTGATGTATTGTATAATTACCACCCGCGTGTAAGATATGTAATGAGCAGTCCTTCTCCGTGCGCAAGTCGATTTGTTTTTCTTAAGTAAGCCGAGTTATTTAATTCTATCTGCCAGCTTTATGCATTTATGGTTTTGTATTGCGACTCTTTCCGCTTTTCTTATGAGTTTTACAAAAAAATATATCCCCAGAGTGAAAAATGTCTCGTCCTTGGACACGCTCCATGGCAACTCCACCAGAGGAAAATTATGATACACAACCCAACAACGAGTTCACTCAGGGACAGTCAAGCCAATAGGGCAGTGAATCGGCACTTTCACAAATGTGCCGCCTTTATGAGCAGAGTCAGCAACAACATTGGGAGATGATGAACCAAGTCATCAACATGGGAAATCACCATGGACAGTATCAACAGCATTCCAAGTTATCTGAACTACAGAAGACACGTCCTCAAACATTTTCTCACACTGACAAGCCTCTTGAAGCCGAGGACTGGCTTCGAGATATGGAGAGGAAATTAATTATTGCAAAATGTTCAGATCTCGAGAAAGTACTATATGCTCCACACTATCTCACAGGAGCAGCTGCATCGTGGTGGGAGAATTTTCTGCACATGCATCCCAACGAAAATAACATAACCTGGGATGATTTCAAGGAAGGTTTCCGTGGTGCACATATTCCTAAGAGTATTATGAAAATCAAGAAGAGAGAATTCGATGACCTCAAACAAAGGAACATGACAGTGTTAGATTACAACAGTCAATTAACCCTATTATCCCGCTACGCCAATGAGGAACGTATGACTGAAATCAAGAAGATGGAGAAATTCCTTGAAGGTCTGGCGCCCGCGCTTAAATGCCAACTGGTCGTGCACACTTTTCCTGATTTTAAAACACTGGTGGACAAAGCCATTACTCTGGAAAATGAGAGACGCAGTCTGGAAGATATCCGCAAGCGAAAAAGGGACCAGACTAATCACGCTCGCAATCACCGAAGCAAGACAGATTTTCAAAAGGGTGGGACACACAAATTCTCATCCAATGTCTCACGCCCAATCAAGAATTTTCATGCAAGGGACAAGGAATTCACCTATCGCCCCGGCGTTACTTGTTACGCTTGTGGAGAAGAAGGGCACTATGCCAAACAGTGCCCCAAGCCAAGGAGTTCAACCCCAAAGCCGAACAACGGCGACAATAATTCAGCACCCAAGCGAAACAATTACAATCCCAACAATAACCACAGGAAGGGTCATCTGAACCACGTAACCAAAGAGGAGGCACAAAATGCTCCGGATATCGTACTCGGTACGTTTCCTGTCAACACAATACCTGCAATGGTTTTGTTTGATTCTGGAGCTTCTCACTCTTTCATTTCGAAAAGTTTTGCTTTGCAAAATAAGTTTTCGATACTTCCTTTGGAGAAATCCATGATCATCAAGTCCCCTGGGATTCAGCAAGTTTCTCAGAATTACTGTCAGAATGTGGTCATTGAGTTCGAAGGATTGGAGTTTCACGCAAATCTTATTGTATTGGAAAATAAAGGACTGGATGTCATCCAAGGGATGGATTGGCTAACCACCAATAAAGGTTTCATCGACTGCTTCAACAGGACCGTGATTCTCACACACCACCAAGGGAAGACAATAAGAGTATCAGCCAAGGAAGGAAAAAGACCCCGGCAACCGAGATTAAATAAGGTGGACGTTTCTGAGCTAAACAAGGTTCCAGTAGTGTGTGAATTTCCAGATGTATTCCCTGAAGAGCTGCCAGGCATGCCACCAGACCGAGAAATAGAATTCCGCATTGAGCTAGCACCTGAAACCGCCCCCATATACAAGAAACCATACAGAATGGCACCATCCGAGTTGGTCGAGTTGAAGAAGCAAATAAAGGAATTACTGGAAAAAGGATACATTCGAGCCAGCTCCTCACCTTGCGGGTCACCAATTTTATTTGCCAAAAAGAAGGATGGAACACTGAGATTGTGTATTGACTATCGAGCACTTAACATGGTCACAGTCAAAAACAAATACCCGATGCCAAGGATAAACGATTTGTTTGATCAACTTGCTCAGGCCAAGGTATTCTCAAAAATTGACTTAAGGTCAGGATACCATCAATTGAAGGTACGAACGGAAGATATCCCCAAAACAGCCTTCACCTCCAGATATGGACTGTACGAGTTCACAGTGATGCCATTTGGATTAACTAACGCCCCAGCATATTTTGTTCACCTCATGAACAAAGTATTTATGAAGTTTATGGACAAATTCGTCGTGGTATTCATCGACGATATTATGGTATACTCCAAGACACCAGAAGGGCACGCAGAACATCTCAGGATTGTGCTAGGAGAGCTAAGAAAACAACAATTGTATGCCAAGTTCAGCAAGTGCGAATTTTGGCTAAGACAAGTAGGTTTTCTAGGCCACGTGCTGACTCAAGATGGTATCGCAGTGGACCCAGAGAAAGTTAAGGCCATACTTGACTGGAAATCACCAGCCAGCGTAACGGACATATGGAGTTTCTTGGGAATGGCAGGATATTACTGCAGATTTATTGAAGGATTTTCCACCATAGCCAAGCCTATGACACAGTTGCTCAAGAAAGATAAGAAGTTTGAGTGGACAGAAGCCTGCGAGAAAAGTTTCCAAGAGCTAAAGCGGAAATTAACAACAGCACCGGTATTAATTGTACCCGACATACACAAGAATTTTGAAGTATATTGTGACGCGTCCAGAAAAGGTCTCGGATGCGTGTTGATGCAGGAAGGCAAGGTTGTTGCCTACGCTTCAAGGCAACTTCGCAAGCATGAGGAAAATTATCCCACTCATGACTTAGAAATGGTAGCGGTTATTCATGCACTCAAGGAATGGAGGCATTTCTTACTTGGGAATCGATGTGAAATATATACGGATCGCAAAAGTCTCAAATATATTTTCACGCAGCCAGAACTAAATTTACAGCAACGACGCTGGTTGGAATTGGTAAAGGATTATGATGTTGGGATCCATTACCATCCAGGGAAAGCAAATGTAGTGGCCGATGCCCTGAGTCGGAACCCCAGCTCCGACGGAAACTATCTGCACAGCTTGAGGCCCGAATTCCATCAAGAATTTGCCAAGCTCAACTTGATAATGGTAGCAGAAGGCACCATATCAAACTTGGAAATACAACCCAACCTTGTGGAGAAAATTAAAGAAGCTCAGCCCGGTCACCCCAGCATTGAAGGAATTAAAAGAAAGTTGAATATGGGCAAGGCCTCGAAATTCGTCATAGATAATGAAGGATTATTATGGTACGGAGAAAGGCTATGCGTGCCAAACATAGAAGACCTTAAACAGCAAATTTTAGCTGAAGCACACACCACTCCATATTCGATCCACCCTGGAGGAACCAAAATGTATAAGGATATTCAGGAAAGATTTTGGTGGCACGGTATGAAGAGGGACATAGCCGCCTTCATTGCATGTTGCGACTCATGTCAACGCATAAAAGCTGAACATCAGAGACCAGCCGGACTACTGCAACCAAACAAAATACCTGAGTGGAAATGGGATGAAATAGGGAAGGATTTTATTGTCGGACTACCTCGGTCACGACACGGGAATGATGCCATATGGGTCATCACTGACAGGTTGACCAAAGTGGCACACTTTATTCCAGTGAAGACAACCTACACCACTCAGAGGCTTGCCAGGATTTATCTTTCCCGCATAGTTTGTCTGCACGGTGTCCCGAAGACTATAATATCCGACAGAGGCACTCAGTTCGTCTCAAGATTTTGGGAACATTTACAACAGGCTCTGGGAACCCAACTAGCCTTCAGTACCGCATACCATCTACAGACTGATGGACAAACTGAACGCGTAAACCAAATTTTAGAAGACATGCTGAGAGCATGTGTCCTCACATATGGAACCAGTTGGGAAGAAAGCCTGCCATACGCCGAGTTCGCGTATAACAATAGCTACCAGGCCAGCCTACAAATGGCACCATTTGAGGCTTTGTACGGACGGAGATGTCGTACCCCGTTAAATTGGTCAGAGACCGGAGACAGCCGCATCTTCGGACCAGACATGCTCAGAGAAGCCGAGGAAAAGGTCAAGCTAATCAGAGACCGACTTAAGACCGCTCAAAGTCGACAGAAGAGTTATTATGATCAGAAACATCGTAGGGTCAGCTTCGAACCCGGTGAGTTCGTATACCTGAGAGTATCCCCTATGAGAGGATTGCAATGATTTAAGATTAAAGGAAAGTTAGCACCAAGATTCATTGGACCATTCTGCATAGTGGCACGAAGAGGCACTATAGCCTAACAGCTAGACTTACCCGAAGACTTGTCCGACATTCACGACGTGTTCCATGTCTCTCAATTAAGGAAGTATGTAAGCAACCCAGAGAAACAAGTATCCCATGAAAACATTGATGTGCAGCCAGACCTCACTTATCGAGAACGTCCCGTAAGAATATTAGAGGAGTCTGAAAGGAGGACCCGACAGAAGACCATCAAGTTTTTCAAAGTCCAGTGGAGCAATCACACCGACAGTGAAGCAACTTGGGAAAGCGAGGATTTTCTTCGGACTGAGCATCCACACCTATTTAAGGATCAGCTGAAATCTCGGGGACGAGATTTTTTCCTAAGGGGGTAGGTGTTGTGACACTCTAAAAAAAATTTTATTTGGTTTTTATCAAAAACTTTGTGGTTTTTGAGGAGAGGCTATTTAAAATTTTTCTTTTTCAGAAAAAACCTTCCACTTAAAAACTTCCTTTGCCTTGGCAAGGATTTTATTTTTTTTCAAACCTTGGTGTTTGATATTTTGAAACTTCTTCTCTGTTGGTTCTCTCAAATTTAATTTTTGAGTTTAAATTGTTTTCTTTTAAAATGAAGCTCTATGAAAATTTGGGGATTTTCATATCTTGGAACCACCCTTGACTTTGCATTGTTTCCATGTGGTAAAACCCCTCCAAAACCTCCCCTACACCTTGTGAACAACCTAAGTTCTCTGTCCCAACTAATCCAAACAAGTTTTGGATTTTATTCTAATTATTTTCCCTCTCAAATCAATTCTGAAAATTATTTTGAGCCCAAATGATTTTCAAAGCAAGTACCATAGTGCATTTGAGTTTTGACCTCAAACCAACTCTCCTGGATAGTCCTTTGTACCCACAACCCAGAACCATCTTGATCCACTCCTTCTCTTTTCAAAATTTTCAAAATTCAGCCTCTGCAAGTTTGGACCAGATTTGCCAAATTTGATGAAATTCATATCTACACTACTCCAAAAATTCCACCAAAATTCAGGCAACCTATGTGAGCAATGAGAAGCCACTCCACCAAGTTTCAGCTCAAGGAAAAATACCTAGATGCCAATTTCATTCTGTCGAACACCTTGCGGGCACTGTTACTGTTCAAAAATTCAGAAAAAGTTCAGTTTTAGTGTCGTGTGCGTTCGTCAGTTCCTCTCACGCGTTCACAGTGCATTTGGCACGTTCCTCTCCGCCTCTTCCTACTGTCTGGAGCACCACACGCTCACTTGGCCTCTTCCTGGCGTCGGTGGCATGATGGCCCGCCCTCGTCGGAGTCTTCCGCGGTGTCGGGACCTCCCGTGGCGGCTGACAGGGGGCAAGAACGGCGGCTCAACGCCGTTCCGCGCCGCCCAGCGCTCCCTGGCTCTCCGCATGGCCTCATGGACGCCAGCGCACCCCCGCTGCACCGTCGCCGTGGCCCGACAGCCCTGGACGCGCTCTCTGCCGCCAACGGACCCGCGCCGTCCCGTTCCGACCAAAGCCTGCCCTAAGCTTCTAATCCAAGTCCGGTTAGCATCTAAACGGACCCAGTAAACTCCCACGACGGCGCTCGACTCCCTAATCACCCCCGACCGAGCACTGCGCCACCGTAACCATCGCCGGAAATCCCCGTTCACGGCCACCGCCTCGGGCTGCCTATAAAAAGGGCCCCCGAGCTCACCCTCGTGCACGCCGCATCCCCACACCTCACCAACGCCACGCCAGGCCACTAGGGGGACCCCGAGGAGGTCTTCCCCCTCAACTCCGGCCGCCCCGATCCGCCTCGGCCGCCACCTCGATTCGCTCTGGTGAGGCCGTCTCCGGCGCCCAAACCCCGTTCGTTACCCTCTCTAGCTACCAGGAGCATAACCCCCTCCTCAATTTGATCACTTCAGCTCTCTCCGACGAAGTCCGCAACCACCCGAACCGCCGTCCGCCGGAGCAAAGCTCGCCGTCGACGTGGTGCTCGCCGACCGCCACCACCACCACCAACCGATGCGGAAGGGTGCCCTGAACACGGAGGTACCCTCCGATCTCTCTGCCTCGCCGTGGATCGCCGCCGGCGACCACCGCGGCTCTCGGGCACCGGCGAGCTCTGCCGCCCCGTTCATATTTTCAAACCTGACAAGCGGGACCCGCTGTCAGCCTCTCTGTTCTTCCTAAACGAAGCGTTTTCTGAAAACGTCTTCTTCCGAATGCGCTTTCCCTCTGGGCTAGCGTAGTCGCTACCGAAGCGCTTTCTGTTTTTATAAACTAGCCCCTAGAAAACTTCTGTTTCATTACAGATGAGTCCCTGGACAAAAACCTTTATAACTTTTAAACAAAAAGGTATTTTTGGTTGATTCTTTTTGTGTTCTCTTTAAAATTTTGTCTAGTTTTTTATCAGATTTATTTGGAAAATATTTGGTATAGTTTCTGTGCACTCCTTGGTATTCACGATAGCGCATATATTTTCTTTATACCGTAGATACCGAAGGAGGTGACGGAGCCGTGAACTTCACCGAGCTAGGCTCCGACTACTCTGAACCAGGCAAGCATGTTTGAACTTTTGATATGATGAGTGTCTTGGCATGTTTTGCATTTAGTTAGTTTCATGGCATGTTGATAAGCATATCGATGAATGTCATTTTATGCGATAATGAGGTAAGTGAGTTCGATGATCCATAAGTGGATGGATGTGAGTATGAATGGCCATGTGTTGGCATGAGGATGGGTGAGATGGCAGTGTTGTAGCATGCCAGTCTCATGCCGGACTATGTGACTTCAGTGTCAAACCGTATCGGTCCAGTTCCTTTCATTTCCTTCCCTGTACTACCACATGTTTTCTGCAAGGAATATGGTTTAGTAAGTTGCAAACCGCTTTTCTGGTACACACCAAAAGGAGAGGCCGTGATGATGGTTCCATGGCCCTGGATTAAAGCCAGTCATCCGGTCAGGGGGCATGGGTGTTTCCGGTTGGGACCGAGAGGGGGGCACCCCTTAGAGCGCGCGTATATAAATTTGATCCCATGCTATTCGAGATTGTGATCTCCCCGTCTCAAAAGTTTTTCTTGGACGATGTCTAGGGTGATTCCTAGCATCGAGAGGTATGATGGGTGTGTACTGGTTAGCTGTGTTTTCTTCTGAAATACCGTAAACGGAACTAGTCCTTCGTGACTACGGAAATCCGTTGGCTGTGGGAATAATTTTGTACAAACTCTGCAGAGTCATATATCCCTCCAAATCATCTATTCCATGTCCAATTTCGTATTATCTTGTCCTAACAATGACAGTGCTGATGACAGAGACTCCGGTGTTTCGCATGAGTGCTAATTCCGGTTAAATGATATTCCTGTGGATGGACTAACCCATTTATTCTTATGAATTAAAAGTTTATTATGATTATTATTTACCTGTCCATAAAAGCCCCTTCTGTGATGTCGCCCCGACGTCCGACTGTGGCATTTCTTTTCAAGCCCTTTCTGTGATGTCGCCCGACGTCCGACTGTGGCATTTCTTTTCAAGCCCTTTCTTGATGTCGCCCCGACGTCCGACTGTGGCATTTCTTTTCAAGCCCTTTCTGTGATGTCGCC